>NW_026114698.1:0-54593 GCF_025201925.1 Gopherus flavomarginatus | reverse complement strand
ACCTGAGCGCCCCGAACCATAGCTCCAGGGGCTAAACCCCTGGGGGCCCCAACCACAGCTCCAGGTTCCCAAACCCTGGGGCCCCACCACCAGCTCAAGGGGCCCAACCCCTGAGCGCCCGAACCATAGCTCCAGGGGCCTAATCCCTGTTGCCCCAACACCAGCTCCAGGGACCCAACCCCTGGGGGCCCCAACACCAGCTCCAGGGGCCCAAACCCTGAGCCCCCGAACCATAGCTCCAGGGTCCTAACCCCCGGGGGCCCCAACCCCAGCCCCAGGGGCCCAACCCCTGGGGGCCCCAACACCAGCTCCAGGGTTGCAACCCCTGAGCGCCCAAACCATAGCTCCAGGGGTCTAACCCCTGGGGGCCCCAACACCAGCTCCAGGGGCCCAACCCCTGACCACTCGAACAATACCTCCAGGGGACTAACCCCTGGCAGCCCCAACACCAGCTCCAAGGGCCCAACCCCTGAGCGCTGGAACAATAGCTCCAGGGGCCCAATCCCTGGGGACCCCAAAACCAGCTCCAAGGGCCCAACCCCTGAGCGTCCGAATGATACCTCCAGGGGCCTAACCCCTGGGGGACCCAACACCAGCTCCAGGGGCCCAACCCCTGAGCGCCCGTACCATAGCTCCAGGGGCCTAACCCCTGGGGGCCCCCACCCCAGCTCCAGGGGCCCAACCTCTGGGGCCCTCGACCCTAGCTCCAGGGGCCCAAACCCTGGGCGCCCGTACCACAGCTCCAGGGGCCTAACCCCTGGGGGCCCAAACCCCAGCTCCAGCTGCCCAACCCCTGGGGGCCCCAACACCAGCTCCAGGGGCCCAACCCCTGAGCGCCCGAACCATAGCTCCAGGGGCCTAACCCCTGGGAGCCCAACACCAGCTCCAGGAGATCAACCCCTGGGGGCCCCAACACCAGCATCAGGAGCCCAACCCCTCAGCGCCAGAACCATAGCTCAAGGGGCCTTATCCCTTGGGCCCCAACACCAGCTCCAGTGGCCCAGCCCCTGGGGCCCCAACACCATCTCCAGGGGCCCAACACCTGAGCGCCCGAACCATAGCTCCAGGGGCCTAATCCCTGGGGCCCCAACACCAGCTCCAGGGGCCCAACCCCTGGGGGCCCCAACACCAGCTCCAGGGTCCCAACCCCTGAGCGCCCGAACCATAGCTCCAGGGGCCTAATCCCTGGGGGCCCACCACCAGCTCCAAGGACCCAACCCCTGAGCGCCCGAACAATACCTCCAGGGGCCTAATCCCTGGGGCCCCAACACCAGCTCCAGAGGGCTAGCCCCTGAGGGCCCCCATCCCAGCTCCAAGGGCCCAACCCCAGAGCTCCCGAACCATAGCTCCATGCAGGAAATTCTCTGTGCATTACCACAAGGTGTCACTGTTGCTCCGTGCGGGGAAATGCTCTGTGTATTACCCTGTGTGGCTATATGGTGTCACTGTTGCTCCATGCTGGGAAATGCTCTGTGGATTACCCTATGTGGCCACACGGTGCCACTCTTGCTCCATGCAGCAAATGCTCTGGGCATTACCCTGCATAGCAACACAGTGATACTGTCGCTCAATGCGTGAAATGCTCTGGGCATTACTGTGATGGAGTGGGGACTGTATGTGGGGGGGATGGGAGAGCAGGGGGTGACTTTAGCTCAGGGGCCCCAACACCAGCTCCAGGGGCCCAACCCCTGAGCGCCCGAAACATAGGTCCAGGGGCCTAACCCCTGGGGGCCGCAACACCAGCTCCAAGGGCCCAACGCCTGAGCGCCTGAACAATACCTCCAGGGGCCTAACCCCTGGCGGACCCAACACCAGCTCCAGGGGCCCAACCCCTGAGCGCCCGAACCATAGGTCCAGGGGCCTAACCCCTGGGGGCCCCAACCCGAGCTCCAGGGGCCCAACCCCTGCGGGCCCCAACACAAGCTCCAGGGTCCCAAACCCTGAGCGCCCGAACCATAGCTCCAGGGGCCTAACCCCCGGGGGCCCCAACCCCAGCTCCAGGGGCCCAACCCCTGGGGGCCCCAACACCAGCTCCAGGGTTGCAACCCCTGAGCGCCCAAACCATAGCTCCAGGGGCCTAACCCCTGGAGGCCCCAAAACCAGCTCCAAGAACCCAACCCCTGAGCGCCCGAACAATACCTCCAGGGGCCTAATCCCTGGGGCCCCAACACCAGCTCCAGAGCCCTAACGCCTGGGGGCCCCCACCCCGGCTCCAAGGGACCAACCCCAGAGCTCCCGAACCATAGCTCCATGCAGGAATTGCTCTGTGCATTACCACAAGGTGTCACTGTTGCTCCGTGCGGGGAAATGCTCTGTGTATTACCCTGTGTGTCTATATGGTGTCACTGTTGCTCCATGCGGGGAAATGCTCTGTGCATTACCCTATGTGGCCACACGGTGTCACTCTTGGTCCATGCAGCAAATGCCCTGGGCATTACCCTGCATAGCAACAGTGATACTGTTGCTCAATGCGTGAAATGCTCTGGGCATTACTGTGATGGAGTGGGGACTGTGTGTGGGGGGGATGGGAGAGCAGGGGGTGACTTTAG
Organism: Gopherus flavomarginatus; assembly: GCF_025201925.1. NCBI lineage: Eukaryota > Metazoa > Chordata > Testudines > Testudinidae > Gopherus > Gopherus flavomarginatus. The sequence goes on along the minus strand of NW_026114698.1, from coordinate 52,044 downwards.
CTCAGGGGCCCCAACACCAGCTCCAGGGGCCCAACCCCTGAGCGCCCGAAACATAGCTCCAGGGGCCCAACCCCTGAGCGCCTGAACCATAGCTCAAGGGGCCTAACACCTTGGGCCCCAACACCAGCTCCATGGGCCCAGCCCCTGGGGCCCCAACACCAGCTCCAGGGGCACAACCCCTGAGCGCCGGGACCATAGCTCCAGGGGCCAAACCCCTGGGGGCCCCAACCACAGCTCCAGCGGCCCAAACCCTGAGGACCCCACCACCAGCTCAAGGGTCCCAACCCCTGAGCGCCCGAACCATAGCTCCAGGGGCCTAATCAGTGGGGGCCCAACAAAAGCTCCAAGGACCCAACGCCTGAGTTCCCGAACCATAGCTCCAGGGGCCTAACCCCAGGGGCCCCAACACCAGCTCCAGGGGTCGAACCCGTGGGGGCCCTAACACCATCTTCAGGGGCCCAACCCCTGAGCGCTCGAACAATACCTCCAGGGGCCTAACCCCTGGGGGCCCCAACACCAGCTCCAGGGACCCAACCCCTGAGCACTCGAAACATAGCTACAGGGGCCTAACCCCTCGGGGCCCCAACACCAGCTCCAGGGGCCCAACCCCTGAGCGCCCGAACCATAGCTTCAGGGGCCCAAACCCTGAGCGCCCGAACCATAGCTCCAGGGGCCTAACCCCTGTGGCCCCAACACGAGCTCCAGGGGCCCAACCCCTGGGGGCTTCAACACGAGCTACAGGGGCCCAACCCCTGAGCGCCTGAACCATAGCTCCAGAGGCCTATCGCCTTGGGCCCCAACACCAGCTCCAGGGGTCCAACCCCTCGGGGCCATAACACCAGCTCCAGGGGCCCAACCCCTGAGCGCCCGAACCATAGCTCCAGGGGCCTAATCCCTGGGGACCCCAAAACCAGCTCCACGGGCCCAACCCCTGGGGGGCTCAACCCCTGGGTGCCCCATCACCAGCTCCAGAGGTCCAACCCCTGAGCGCCTGAAACATAGCTGTAGGGGCCTAGCCCCTGGGGGCCCCCACCCCAGCTCCAACGGCCCAACCCCTGAGCGCCCGTACCACAGCTCCAGGGGCCTAACCCCTGGGGGCCCAAATCCCAGCTCCAGCGGCCCAACCCCTGGGGGCTCCAACACCAGCTCCAGGGGCCCAACCCCTGAGCGCCCGAACCATAGCTCCAGGGGCCTAACCCCTGGGGCCCCAACACCAGCTCCAGGAGCCCAACCCCTGGGGGAAGCAAAACCAGCTCCAGGGGCCCAACCCCTGGGGGCCACAACACCAGCACCAGGGTCCCAACCCCTGAGCGCCCGAACCATAGCTCCAGGGGCCTAACCCCTGGGGCACTCGACCCCAGCTCCAGGGGCCCAAACCCTGAGCGCCCGAACCATAGCGCCAGGGGCCTAACCCCTGGGGCCCGAACATCAGCTCCACGGGCCCAACCCCTGGGAGCCCCAACACCAGCTCCAGGGGCCCAACCCCTGAGCGCCCGAATCATTGCCCCAGGGGCCTAACCCCTGGGGGACGCAACACCAGCTCCAGGGGCCCAACCCCTGAGCGCCCGAACCATAGCTGCAGGGGCCTAACCCCTGGGGGCCCGAACCATAGCTCCAGGGTCCTAACCCCTAGGGGGACCAACCCCAGCTCCAGGGGTCCAACCCCTGGGGGCCACAACACCAGCTCCAAGGGCCCAACCCCTGAGCGCCGAACCATAGCTCCAGGGGCCTAACCCCTGGGGGACCCAACCCCAGCTCCAGCAGCCCAACCCCTGGGGCCTTCGACCCCAGCTCCAGGGGCCCAAACCCTGAGCGCCCGAACCATAGCCCCAGGAGCCCAACCCCTGAGCGCCCGAACCATAGCTCCAGGGGCCTAACCTCTGGGGCCCCAACACCAGCTCCTCGGGCCCTACCCCTGAGTGCCTGAACTATAGCTCCAGGGGCCTAACGACTGGGGGCTCCCACGCCAGCTCCAAGGGCCCAACCCCTGAGCGCCCGAACCATAGCGCCAGGGGCCTAACCGATGGGGCCCCAACACCAGCTCCAGGGGTCCAACCCCTGGGGGCCATAACACCAGCTCCTGGGACCCAACCCCTGAGCGCCCGAACCGTAGCCCAAGGGGCCTAATCCCTGGGGGCCCCAAAACCAGCTCCAAGGGCCCAACCCCTGAGCGCCCCAACGATACCTCCAGGGGCCTAACCCCTGTGGGCCCCAACACCAGCTCCAGGGGCCCAACCCCTGAGCGCCCGAACCATAGCTCCAGGGGCCTAACCCCTGGGGGACCCCACCCCAGCCCCAGGGGCCCAACCCCTGGGGCCCTCGACCCCAGCTCCAGGGACCTAACCCCTGGGGGCCCGAACCCCAGCTTCAGGGACCCAACCCCTGGGGGCCCCAATACCAGCTCCGGGGGCCCAACCCCTGGGGACCCCAACACCAGCTCCAGGGGCACAACCCCTGAGCGCCCGAACCATAGCTCCAGGGGCCAAACCCCTGGGGGCCCCAACACCAGCTCCAGGGGCCCAACCCCTGAGAGCTCGAACAATACCTCCAGGGGAATAACCCCTGGGGGCCCCAACACAAGCTCCAGAGGCCCAACCCCTGAGCGCTCGAACCATAGCTACACGGGCATAACCCCTGGGGGCCCCCACCCCAGCTCCAAGGGCACAAAACCTGAGCACCCGAATCATACTTCCAGGGGCCTAACCCCTGGGGCCCCAACACCAGCGCCAGGGGCCCAACCCCTGGGGGCCCCAACACCACCTCCAGGGGCCCAAACCTTGAGCGCCCGAACCATAGCTCCAGGGGCCAAACCCCTGGGGGCCCCAACCCCAGCTCAAGGGGCCCAACCCCTGACGGCCCCAACACCAGCTCCAGGGGCCCAACCGCTGACAGCCCGAACTATAGCTCCAGGGTCCCAACCCCTGACAGCCCCATCACCAGCTCCAGGGGCCCAACCCCTAAGCGCCCGAACCATAGCTCCAGGGGCCCAACCCCTGAGCGCCCGAACCATAGCTCCAGAGGCCTAACCCCTGGGGACCCTACACCAGCTCCAGGGGCCCAACCCATGGGGGCCCCAACACCAGCTCCAGGGGCCCAACCCCTGAGCGCCCGAAACATAGCTCCAGGGGCCCAACCCCTGAGCGCCTGAACCATAGCTCAAGGGGCCTAACCCCTGGGGCCCCAACACCAGCTCCATGGGCCCAGCCCCTGGGGCCCCAACACCAGCTCCAGGGGCACAACCCCTGAGCGCCGGGACCATAGCTCCAGGGGCCAAACCCCTGGGGGCCCCAACCACAGCTCCAGCGGCCCAAACCCTGAGGACCCCACCACCAGCTCAAGGGTCCCAACCCCTGAGCGCCCGAACCATAGCTCCAGGGGCCTAATCAGTGGGGGCCCAACAAAAGCTCCAAGGACCCAACGCCTGAGTTCCCGAACCATAGCTCCAGGGGCCTAACCCCAGGGGCCCCAACACCAGCTCCAGGGGTCGAACCCGTGGGGGCCCTAACACCATCTTCAGGGGCCCAACCCCTGAGCGCTCGAACAATACCTCCAGGGGCCTAACCCCTGGGGGCCCCAACACCAGCTCCAGGGACCCAACCCCTGAGCACTCGAAACATAGCTACAGGGGCCTAACCCCTCGGGGCCCCAACACCAGCTCCAGGGGCCCAGCCCCTGAGCGCCCGAACCATAGCTTCAGGGGCCCAAACCCTGAGCGCCCGAACCATAGCTCCAGGGGCCTAACTCCTGTGGCCCCAACACGAGCTCCAGGGGCCCAACCCCTGGGGGCTTCAACACGAGCTACAGGGGCCCAACCCCTGAGCGCCCGAACCATAGCTCCAGAGGCCTATCGCCTGGGGCCCCAACACCAGCTCCAGGGGTCCAACCCCTCGGGGCCATAACACCAGCTCCAGGGGCCCAACCCCTGAGCGCCCGAACCATAGCTCCAGGGGCCTAATCCCTGGGGACCCCAAAACCAGCTCCACGGGCCCAACCCCTGGGGGGCTCAACCCCTGGGTGCCCCATCACCAGCTCCAGAGGTCCAACCCCTGAGCGCCTGAAACATAGCTGTAGGGGCCTAGCCCCTGGGGGCCCCCACCCCAGCTCCAACGGCCCAACCCCTGAGCGCCCGTACCACAGCTCCAGGGGCCTAACCCCTGGGGGCCCAAATCCCAGCTCCAGCGGCCCAACCCCTGGGGGCTCCAACACCAGCTCCAGGGGCCCAACCCCTGAGCGCCCGAACCATAGCTCCAGGGGCCTAACCCCTGGGGCCCCAACACCAGCTCCAGGAGCCCAACCCCTGGGGGCAGCAAAACCAGCTCCAGGGGCCCAACCCCTGGGGGCCACAACACCAGCACCAGGGTCCCAACCCCTGAGCGCCCGAACCATAGCTCCAGGGGCCTAACCCCTGGGGCACTCGACCCCAGCTCCAGGGGCCCAAACCCTGAGCGCCCGAACCATAGCGCCAGGGGCCTAACCCCTGGGGCCCGAACATCAGCTCCACGGGCCCAACCCCTGGGAGCCCCAACACCAGCTCCAAGGGCCCAACCCCTGAGCGCCCGAATCATTGCCCCAGGGGCCTAACCCCTGGGGGACGCAACACCAGCTCCAGGGGCCCAACCCCTGAGCGCCCGAACCATAGCTGCAGGGGCCTAACCCCTGGGGGCCCGAACCATAGCTCCAGGGTCCTAACCCCTAGGGGGACCAACCCCAGCTCCAGGGGTCCAACCCCTGGGGGCCACAACACCAGCTCCAAGGGCCCAACCCCTGAGCGCCCGAACCATAGCTCCAGGGGCCTAACCCCTGGGGGACCCAACCCCAGCTCCAGCAGCCCAACCCCTGGGGCCCTCGACCCCAGCTCCAGGGGCCCAAACCCTGAGCGCCCGAACCATAGCCCCAGGAGCCCAACCCCTGAGCGCCCGAACCATAGCTCCAGGGGCCTAACCTCTGGGGCCCCAACACCAGCTCCTCGGGCCCTACCCCTGAGTGCCTGAACTATAGCTCCAGGGGCCTAACGACTGGGGGCTCCCACGCCAGCTCCAAGGGCCCAACCCCTGAGCGCCCGAACCATAGCGCCAGGGGCCTAACCGATGGGGCCCCAACACCAGCTCCAGGGGTCCAACCCCTGGGGGCCATAACACCAGCTCCAGGGACCCAACCCCTGAGCGCCCCGAACCATAGCCCAAGGGGCCTAATCCCTGGGGGCCCCAAAACCAGCTCCAAGGGCCCAACCCCTGAGCGCCCCAACGATACCTCCAGGGGCCTAACCCCTGTGGGCCCCAACACCAGCTCCAGGGGCCCAACCCCTGAGCGCCCGAACCATAGCTCCAGGGGCCTAACCCCTGGGGGACCCCACCCCAGCTCCAGGGGCCCAACCCCTGGGGCCCTCGACCCCAGCTCCAGGGACCTAACCCCTGGGGGCCCGAACCCCAGCTCCAGGGACCCAACCCCTGGGGGCCCCAATACCAGCTCCGGGGGCCCAACCCCTGGGGAGCCCAACACCAGCTCCAGGGGCACAACCCCTGAGCGCCCGAACCATAGCTCCAGGGGCCAAACCCCTGGGGGCCCCAACACCAGCTCCAGGGGCCCAACCCCTGAGAGCTCGAACAATACCTCCAGGGGCCTAACCCCTGGGGGCCCCAACACAAGCTCCAGAGGCCCAACCCCTGAGCGCTCGAACCATAGCTACACGGGCATAACCCCTGGGGGCCCCCACCCCAGCTCCAAGGGCACAAAACCTGAGCACCCGAATCATACTTCCAGGGGCCTAACCCCTGGGGCCCCAACCCCAGCGCCAGGGGCCCAACCCCTGGGGGCCCCAACACCACCTCCAGGGGCCCAAACCTTGAGCGCCCGAACCATAGCTCCAGGGGCCAAACCTCTGGGGGCCCCAACCCCAGCTCAAGGGGCCCAACCCCTGACGGCCCCAACACCAGCTCCAGGGGCCCAACCCCTGACAGCCCGAACTATAGCTCCAGGGTCCCAACCCCTGACAGCCCCATCACCAGCTCCAGGGGCCCAACCCCTAAGCGCCCGAACCATAGCTCCAGGGGCCCAACCCCTGAGCGCCCGAACCATAGCTCCAGAGGCCTAACCCCTGGGGACCCTACACCAGCTCCAGGGGCCCAACCCATGGGGGCCCCAACACCAGCTCCAGGGGCCCAACCCTGAGCGCCCGAACCATAGCTCCAGGGGCCTAACCCCCGGGGGCCCCAACCTCAGCTCCAGGGGCCCAACCCTTGGGTCCCTTGACCCCAGCTCCAGGGGCCCAACCCCTGAGCGCCCGAAGCATAGCTAAAGGGGCCTAACCCCTAGGGCCCCAACACCAGCTCCAGGGTTCCAACCCCTGGGGGCCCTAACACCAGCTCCAGGGGCCCAACCCCTGAGCGCCCGAACCATAGCTCCAGGGGCCTAATCCCTGGGGGCCCCAAAACCAGCTCCAAGAGCCCAAACCGTGAGCGCCCCGAACGATACCTCCAGGGGCCCAACCCCTGGGGGCCCCAACACCAGCTCCAGGGGCCCAACCCCTGAGCGCCCGAACCATAGCAACAGGGGCCCAACCCCTGAGCGCCTGAACCATAGCTCCAGAGGCCTAACCGCTGGGGCCCGAAAACCAGCTCCAGGGGCCCAACCCCTGGGGGCCCCTACACCAGCTCCAGGGGCCCAACCCCTGAGTGCCCGAACCATAGCTCTAGGGGCCTAACCCCTGGGGGCCCCCACCCCAGCTCCAGGGGCCTAACCCCTGGGGCCCTAGACCCCAGCTCCAGGGGCCCAACCCCTGAGCGCCCGTACCACAGCTCCAGGGGCCTAACCCCTTGGGGCCCAAACCCCAGCTCCAGCGGCCCAACCCCTGGGGGCCCCAACACCAGCTCCACGGGCCCAACCCCTGAGCGCCAGAACCATAGCTCCAGGGGCCTAACCCCTGGGGGCCCCAACACAAGCTCCAGGGGCCCAACCCCTGAGCGCCCGAACCATAGCTCCAGGGGCCTAACCCCTGGGGGCCCCTACCCCAACTCCAGGGGCCCAACCCCTGGAGGCCCCAACACCAGCTCCAGGGTCCCAACCCCTGAGCGCCCGAACCATAGCTCCAGGGGCCTAATCGCTGGGGGCCCAACACCAGCTCCAAGGACCCAACCCCTGAGAGCCCGAACAATAACTCCAGGGGCCTAACCCCTGGGGGCCCCAACACCAGCTCCTCGGGCCCTACCCCTGAGTGCCCGAACCATAGCTCCTGGGGATTAACCCCTGGGGGACCCAAGCCCAGCTCCAGCGGCCCAACCCCTGAGAGCTCGAACAATACCTCCAGGGGAATAACCCCTGGGGGCCCCAACACAAGCTCCAGAGGCCCAACCCCTGAGCGCTCGAACCATAGCTACACGGGCATAACCCCTGGGGGCCCCCACCCCAGCTCCAAGGGCACAAAACCTGAGCACCCGAATCATACTTCCAGGGGCCTAACCCCTGGGGCCCCAACACCAGCGCCAGGGGCCCAACCCCTGGGGGCCCCAACACCACCTCCAGGGGCCCAAACCTTGAGCGCCCGAACCATAGCTCCAGGGGCCAAACCCCTGGGGGCCCCAACCCCAGCTCAAGGGGCCCAACCCCTGACGGCCCCAACACCAGCTCCAGGGGCCCAACCGCTGACAGCCCGAACTATAGCTCCAGGGTCCCAACCCCTGACAGCCCCATCACCAGCTCCAGGGGCCCAACCCCTAAGCGCCCGAACCATAGCTCCAGGGGCCCAACCCCTGAGCGCCCGAACCATAGCTCCAGAGGCCTAACCCCTGGGGACCCTACACCAGCTCCAGGGGCCCAACCCATGGGGGCCCCAACACCAGCTCCAGGGGCCCAACCCCTGAGCGCCCGAAACATAGCTCCAGGGGCCCAACCCCTGAGCGCCTGAACCATAGCTCAAGGGGCCTAACACCTTGGGCCCCAACACCAGCTCCATGGGCCCAGCCCCTGGGGCCCCAACACCAGCTCCAGGGGCACAACCCCTGAGCGCCGGGACCATAGCTCCAGGGGCCAAACCCCTGGGGGCCCCAACCACAGCTCCAGCGGCCCAAACCCTGAGGACCCCACCACCAGCTCAAGGGTCCCAACCCCTGAGCGCCCGAACCATAGCTCCAGGGGCCTAATCAGTGGGGGCCCAACAAAAGCTCCAAGGACCCAACGCCTGAGTTCCCGAACCATAGCTCCAGGGGCCTAACCCCAGGGGCCCCAACACCAGCTCCAGGGGTCGAACCCGTGGGGGCCCTAACACCAGCTTCAGGGGCCCAACCCCTGAGCGCTCGAACAATACCTCCAGGGGCCTAACCCCTGGGGGCCCCAACACCAGCTCCAGGGACCCAACCCCTGAGCACTCGAAACATAGCTACAGGGGCCTAACCCCTCGGGGCCCCAACACCAGCTCCAGGGGCCCAGCCCCTGAGCGCCCGAACCATAGCTTCAGGGGCCCAAACCCTGAGCGCCCGAACCATAGCTCCAGGGGCCTAACTCCTGTGGCCCCAACACGAGCTCCAGGGGCCCAACCCCTGGGGGCTTCAACACGAGCTACAGGGGCCCAACCCCTGAGCGCCCGAACCATAGCTCCAGAGGCCTATCGCCTGGGGCCCCAACACCAGCTCCAGGGGTCCAACCCCTCGGGGCCATAACACCAGCTCCAGGGGCCCAACCCCTGAGGGCCCCGAACCATAGCTCCAGGGGCCTAATCCCTGGGGACCCCAAAACCAGCTCCACGGGCCCAACCCCTGGGGGGCTCAACCCCTGGGTGCCCCATCACCAGCTCCAGAGGTCCAACCCCTGAGCGCCTGAAACATAGCTGTAGGGGCCTAGCCCCTGGGGGCCCCCACCCCAGCTCCAACGGCCCAACCCCTGAGCGCCCGTACCACAGCTCCAGGGGCCTAACCCCTGGGGGCCCAAATCCCAGCTCCAGCGGCCCAACCCCTGGGGGCTCCAACACCAGCTCCAGGGGCCCAACCCCTGAGCGCCCGAACCATAGCTCCAGGGGCCTAACCCCTGGGGCCCCAACACCAGCTCCAGGAGCCCAACCCCTGGGGGCAGCAAAACCAGCTCCAGGGGCCCAACCCCTGGGGGCCACAACACCAGCACCAGGGTCCCAACCCCTGAGCGCCCGAACCATAGCTCCAGGGGCCTAACCCCTGGGGCACTCGACCCCAGCTCCAGGGGCCCAAACCCTGAGCGCCCGAACCATAGCGCCAGGGGCCTAACCCCTGGGGCCCGAACATCAGCTCCACGGGCCCAACCCCTGGGAGCCCCAACACCAGCTCCAGGGGCCCAACCCCTGAGCGCCCGAATCATTGCCCCAGGGGCCTAACCCCTGGGGGACGCAACACCAGCTCCAGGGGCCCAACCCCTGAGCGCCCGAACCATAGCTGCAGGGGCCTAACCCCTGGGGGCCCGAACCATAGCTCCAGGGTCCTAACCCCTAGGGGGACCAACCCCAGCTCCAGGGGTCCAACCCCTGGGGGCCACAACACCAGCTCCAAGGGCCCAACCCCTGAGCGCCCGAACCATAGCTCCAGGGGCCTAACCCCTGGGGGACCCAACCCCAGCTCCAGCAGCCCAACCCCTGGGGCCTTCGACCCCAGCTCCAGGGGCCCAAACCCTGAGCGCCCGAACCATAGCCCCAGGAGCCCAACCCCTGAGCGCCCGAACCATAGCTCCAGGGGCCTAACCTCTGGGGCCCCAACACCAGCTCCTCGGGCCCTACCCCTGAGTGCCTGAACTATAGCTCCAGGGGCCTAACGACTGGGGGCTCCCACGCCAGCTCCAAGGGCCCAACCCCTGAGCGCCCGAACCATAGCGCCAGGGGCCTAACCGATGGGGCCCCAACACCAGCTCCAGGGGTCCAACCCCTGGGGGCCATAACACCAGCTCCAGGGACCCAACCCCTGAGCGCCCGAACCATAGCCCAAGGGGCCTAATCCCTGGGGGCCCCAAAACCAGCTCCAAGGGCCCAACCCCTGAGCGCCCCAACGATACCTCCAGGGGCCTAACCCCTGTGGGCCCCAACACCAGCTCCAGGGGCCCAACCCCTGAGCGCCCGAACCATAGCTCCAGGGGCCTAACCCCTGGGGGACCCCACCCCAGCTCCAGGGGCCCAACCCCTGGGGCCCTCGACCCCAGCTCCAGGGACCTAACCCCTGGGGGCCCGAACCCCAGCTCCAGGGACCCAACCCCTGGGGGCCCCAATACCAGCTCCGGGGGCCCAACCCCTGGGGAGCCCAACACCAGCTCCAGGGGCACAACCCCTGAGCGCCCGAACCATAGCTCCAGGGGCCAAACCCCTGGGGGCCCCAACACCAGCTCCAGGGGCCCAACCCCTGAGAGCTCGAACAATACCTCCAGGGGCCTAACCCCTGGGGGCCCCAACACAAGCTCCAGAGGCCCAACCCCTGAGCGCTCGAACCATAGCTACACGGGCATAACCCCTGGGGGCCCCCACCCCAGCTCCAAGGGCACAAAACCTGAGCACCCGAATCATACTTCCAGGGGTCTAACCCCTGGGGCCCCAACCCCAGCGCCAGGGGCCCAACCCCTGGGGGCCCCAACACCACCTCCAGGGGCCCAAACCTTGAGCGCCCGAACCATAGCTCCAGGGGCCAAACCTCTGGGGGCCCCAACCCCAGCTCAAGGGGCCCAACCCCTGACGGCCCCAACACCAGCTCCAGGGGCCCAACCCCTGACAGCCCGAACTATAGCTCCAGGGTCCCAACCCCTGACAGCCCCATCACCAGCTCCAGGGGCCCAACCCCTAAGCGCCCGAACCATAGCTCCAGGGGCCCAACCCCTGAGCGCCCGAACCATAGCTCCAGAGGCCTAACCCCTGGGGACCCTACACCAGCTCCAGGGGCCCAACCCATGGGGGCCCCAACACCAGCTCCAGGGGCCCAACCCTGAGCGCCCGAACCATAGCTCCAGGGGCCTAACCCCCGGGGGCCCCAACCTCAGCTCCAGGGGCCCAACCCTTGGGTCCCTTGACCCCAGCTCCAGGGGCCCAACCCCTGAGCGCCCGAAGCATAGCTAAAGGGGCCTAACCCCTAGGGCCCCAACACCAGCTCCAGGGTTCCAACCCCTGGGGGCCCTAACACCAGCTCCAGGGGCCCAACCCCTGAGCGCCCGAACCATAGCTCCAGGGGCCTAATCCCTGGGGGCCCCAAAACCAGCTCCAAGAGCCCAAACCGTGAGCGCCCGAACGATACCTCCAGGGGCCCAATCCCTGGGGGCCCCAACACCAGCTCCAGGGGCCCAACCCCTGAGCGCCCGAACCATAGCAACAGGGGCCCAACCCCTGAGCGCCTGAACCATAGCTCCAGAGGCCTAACCCCTGGGGCCCGAAAACCAGCTCCAGGGGCCCAACCCCTGGGGGCCCCTACACCAGCTCCAGGGGCCCAACCCCTGAGTGCCCGAACCATAGCTCTAGGGGCCTAACCCCTGGGGGCCCCCACCCCAGCTCCAGGGGCCTAACCCCTGGGGCCCTAGACCCCAGCTCCAGGGGCCCAACCCCTGAGCGCCCGTACCACAGCTCCAGGGGCCTAACCCCTTGGGGCCCAAACCCCAGCTCCAGCGGCCCAACCCCTGGGGGCCCCAACACCAGCTCCACGGGCCCAACCCCTGAGCGCCAGAACCATAGCTCCAGGGGCCTAACCCCTGGGGGCCCCAACACAAGCTCCAGGGGCCCAACCCCTGAGCGCCCGAACCATAGCTCCAGGGGCCTAACCCCTGGGGGCCCCTACCCCAACTCCAGGGGCCCAACCCCTGGAGGCCCCAACACCAGCTCCAGGGTCCCAACCCCTGAGCGCCCGAACCATAGCTCCAGGGGCCTAATCGCTGGGGGCCCAACACCAGCTCCAAGGACCCAACCCCTGAGAGCCCGAACAATAACTCCAGGGGCCTAACCCCTGGGGGCCCCAACACCAGCTCCTCGGGCCCTACCCCTGAGTGCCCGAACCATAGCTCCTGGGGATTAACCCCTGGGGGACCCAAGCCCAGCTCCAGCGGCCCAACCCTTGAGCGCCCGAACCATAGCTCCAGGGGCCTAACGCCCGGGGGCCCCAACCCCAGCTCCAGGGGCCCAACCCCTGGGGCACTCGACCCCAGCTCCAGGGGCCCAAACCCTGAGCGCCCGAACCATAGCCCCAGGGGCCCAACCCCTGAGCGCCCGAACCATAGCTCCAGGGGCCTAACCTCTGGGGCCCCAACACCAGCTCCTCGGGCCCTACCCCTGAGTGCCTGAACCATAGCTCCAGGGGCCTAACCACTGGGGGCCCCCAGGCCAGCTCCAAGGGCCCAACCCCTGAGCGCCCGAACCATAGCGCCAGGGGCCTAACCCCTGGGGCCCCAACACCAGCTCCAGGGGCCCAACCCCTGGGGGCCCCTACACCAGCTCCAGGGGCCCAACGCCTGAGTGCCCGAACCATAGCTCTAGGTGCCAAACCCCTGGGGGCCCCCACCCCAGCTCCAGGGGCCTAACCCCTGGGGCCCTAGACCCCAGCTCCAGGGGCCCAACCCCTGAGCGCCCGTACCACAGCTCCAGGGGCCTAACCCCTTGGGGCCCAAACCTCAGCTCCAGCGGCCCAAAACCTGGGGGCCCCAACACCAGCTTCACGGGCCCGACCCCTGAGCGCCAGAACCATAGCTCCAGTGGCCTAACCCCTGGGGGCCCCAACACAAGCTCCAGGGGCCCAACCCCTGAGCGCCCGAACCATAGCTCCAGGGGCCTAACCCCTGGGGGCCCCTACCCCAACTCCAGGGGCCCAACCCCTGGAGGCCCCAACACCAGCTCCAGGGTCCCAACCCCTGAGCGCCCGAACCATAGCTCCAGGGGCCTAATCGCTGGGGGCCCAACACCAGCTCCAAGGACCCAACCCCTGAGACCCCGAACAATAACTCCAGGGGCCTAACCCCTGGGGGCCCCAACACCAGCTCCTCGGGCCCTACCCCTGAGTGCCCGAACCATAGCTCCTGGGGATTAACCCCTGGGGGACCCAAGCCCAGCTCCAGCGGCCCAACCCTTGAGTGCCCGAACCATAGCTCCAGGGGCCTAACGCCCGTGGGCCCCAACCCCAGCTCCAGGGGCCCAACCTCTGGGGCACTCGACCCCAGCTCCAGGGGCCCAAACCCTGAGCGCCCGAACCATAGCGCCAGGGGCCTAACCCCTGGGGCCCGAACATCAGCTCCACGGGCCCAACCCCTGGGAGCCCCAACACCAGCTCCAGGGGCCCTACCCTAGAGCTCCCGAAGCATAGCTCCATACAGGAAATGCTCTGTGCATTACCCTGCGTGACCACAAGGTGACACTGTTGCTCCATGCAGGGAAATGCTCTGTGTATTAACCTGTGTGGCTACATGGTGTCACTTCTGCTCCATGCGGGGAAATGCTCTGTGCATTACCCTATGTGGCCACACGGTGCCACTCTTGCTCCATGCAGCAAATGCTCTGGGCATTATTCTGCATAGCCACAGAGTGTTACTGTTGCTCCACGCGTGAAATGCTCTGGGCACTACTGTGATGGAGTGGGGACTGTCTGTGTGGGGGATGGGAGAGCAGGGGGTGACTTTAGCTCAGGGGCCCCAACACCAGCTCCAGGGGCCCAACCCCTGAGCGCCCGAATCATTGCCCCAGGGGCCTAACCCCTGGGGGACGCAACACCAGCTCCAGGGGCCCAACCCCTGAGCGCCCGAACCATAGCTGCAGGGGCCTAACCCCTGGGGGCCCGAACCATAGCTCCAGGGTCCTAACCCCTAGGGGCCCCAACCCCAGCTCCAGGGGTCCAACCCCTGGGGGCCCCAACACCAGCTCCAAGGGCCCAACCCCTGAGCGCCCGAACCATAGCTCCAGGGGCCTAACCCCTGGGGGACCCAACCCCAGCTCCAGCGGCCCAACCCCTGGGGCCCTCGACCCCAGCTCCAGGGGCCCAAACCCTGAGCGCCCGAACCATAGCCCCAGGAGCCCAACCCCTGAGCGCCCGAACCATAGCTCCAGGGGCCTAACCTCTGGGGCCCCAACACCAGCTCCTCGGGCCCTACCCCTGAGTGCCTGAACTATAGCTCCAGGGGCCTAACGACTGGGGGCCCCCACGCCAGCTCCAAGGGCCCAACCCCTGAGCGCCCGAACCATAGCGCCAGGGGCCTAACCCCTGGGGCCCCAACACCAGCTCCAGGGGTCCAACCCCTGGGGGCCATAACACCAGCTCCAGGGACCCAACCCCTGAGCGCCCGAACCATAGCCCAAGGGGCCTAATCCCTGGGGGCCCCAAAACCAGCTCCAAGGGCCCAACCCCTGAGCGCCCCAACGATACCTCCAGGGGCCTAACCCCTGTGGGCCCCAACACCAGCTCCAGGGGCCCAACCCCTGAGCGCCCGAACCATAGCTCCAGGGGCCTAACCCCTGGGGGACCCCACCCCAGCTCCAGGGGCCCAACCCCTGGGGCCCTCGACCCCAGCTCCAGGGACCTAACCCCTGGGGGCCCGAACCCCAGCTCCAGGGACCCAACCCCTGGGGGCCCCAATACCAGCTCCGGGGGCCCAACCCCTGGGGACCCCAACACCAGCTCCAGGGGCACAACCCCTGAGCGCCCGAACCATAGCTCCAGGGGCCAAACCCCTGGGGGCCCCAACACCAGCTCCAGGGGCCCAACCCCTGAGAGCTCGAACCATACCTCCAGGGGCCTAACCCCTGGGGGCCCCAACACAAGCTCCAGAGGCCCAACCCCTGAGCGCTCGAACCATAGCTACACGGGCATAACCCCTGGGGGCCCCCACCCCAGCTCCAAGGGCACAAAACCTGAGCACCCGAATCATAGCTCCAGGGGCCTAACCCCTGGGGCCCCAACACCAGCGCCAGGGGCCCAACCCCTGGGGGCCCCAACACCACCTCCAGGGGCCCAAACCTTGAGCGTCGGAACCATAGCTCCAGGGGCCTAACCCCTGGGGGCCCCAACCCCAGCTCAAGGGGCCCAACCCCTGACGGCCCCAACACCAGCTCCAGGGGCCCAACCCCTGACAGCCCGAACTATAGCTCCAGGGTCCCAACCCCTGACAGCCCCATCACCAGCTCCAGGGGCCCAACCCCTTAGCGCCCGAACCATAGCTCCAGGGGCCCAACCCCTGAGCGCCCGAACCATAGCTCCAGAGGCCTAACCCCTGGGGCCCCTACACCAGCTCCAGGGGCCCAACCCATGGGGGCCCCAACACCAGCTCCAGGGGCCCAACCCTGAGCGCCCGAAACATAGCTCCAGGGGCCTAAACCCTAGGGGCCCCCACCCCAGCTCCAGGGGCCCAACCCCTGGGGGCCACAAACCCAGCTCCAAGGGCCCAACCCCTGAGCGCCCGAACCATAGCTCCAGGGGCCTAACCCCCGGGGGCCCCAACCTCAGCTCCAGGGGCCCAAACCTTGGGTCCCTTGACCCCAGCTCCAGGGGCCCAACCCCTGAGCGCCCGAAGCATAGCTAAAGGGGCCTAAACCCTAGGGCCCCAACACCAGCTCCAGGGTTCCAACCCCTGGGGGCCCTAACACCAGCTCCAGGGGCCCAACCCCTGAGCGCCCGAACCATAGCTCCAGGGGCCAAATCATTGGGGGCCCCAAAACCAGCTCCAAGAGCCCAATCCCTGAGCGCCTGAACGATACCTCCAGAGGCCCAACCCCTGGGGGCCCCAACACCAGCTCCAGGGCCCCAACCCCTGAGCACCCGAACCATAGCAACAGGGGCCCAACCCCTGAGCGCCTGAACCATACCTCCAGAGGCCTAACCCCTGGGGCCCCAACACCAGCTCCAGGGGCCCAACCCCTGGGGGCCCCTACACCAGCTCCAGGGGCCCAACCCATGAGTGCCCGAACCATAGCTCCAGGGCCCTAACCCTGGGGGCCCCCACCCCAGCTCCAGGGGCATAACCCCTGGGGCCCTAGACCCCAGCTCCAGGGGCCCAACCCCTGAGCGCCCGTACCACAGCTCCAGGGGCCTAACCCCTTGGGGCCCAAACCCCAGCTCCAGCGGCCCAACCCCTGGGGGCCCCAACACCAGCTCCACGGACCCGACCCCTGAGCGCCAGAACCATAGCTCCAGGGGCCTAACCCCTGGGGGCCCCTACCCCAACTCCAGGGGCCTAACCCCTGGGGGCCCCTACCCCAACTCCAGGGGCCCAACCCCTGGAGGCCCCAACACCAGCTCCAGGGTCCCAACCCCTGAGCGCCCGAACCATAGCTCCAGGGGCCTAATCGCTGGGGGCCCAACACCAGCTCCAAGGACCCAAACCCTGAGAGCCCGAACAATAACTCCAGGGGCCTAACCCCTGGGGGCCCCAACACCAGCTCCTCGGGCCCTACCCCTGAGTGCCCGAACCATAGCTCCTGGGGCCTAACCCCTGGGGGACCCAACCCCAGCTCCAGCGGCCCAACCCTTGAGCGCCCGAACCATAGCTCCAGGGGCCTAACGCCCGGGGGCCCCAACCCCAGCTCCAGGGGCCCAACCCCTGGGGCCCTCGACCCCAGCTCCAGGGGCCCAAACCCTGAGCGCCCGAACCATAGCCCCAGGGGCCCAACCCCTGAGCGCCCGAACCATAGCTCCAGGGGCCTAACCTCTGGGGCCCCAACACCAGCTCCTCGGGCCCTACCCCTGAGTGCCTGAACCATAGCTCCAGGGGCCTAACCACTGGGGGCCCCCACGCCAGTTCCAAGGGCCCAACCCCTGAGCGCCAAAACCATAGCGCCAGGGGCCTAACCCCTGGGGCCCCAACATCAGCTCCACGGGCCCAACCCCTGGGAGCCCCAACACCAGCTCCAGGGGCCGTACCCTAGAGCTCCCGAACCATAGCTCCATGCAGGAAATGCTCTGTGCATTACCCAGCGTGACCACAAGTTGTCACTGTTGCTCCATGCGGGGAAATGCTCTGTGCATTACCCTATGTGGCCACACGGTGCCACTCTTGGTCCATGCAGCAAAAGCTCTGGGCATTACCCTGCATAGCCACACAGTGTTACTGTTGCTCCATGCGTGAAATGCTCTGGGCATTACTGTGATGGAGTGGGGACTGTCTGTGTGGGGGATGGGAGAGCAGGGGGTGACTTTAGCTCAGGGGCCCCAACACCAGCTCCAGTGGCCCAACCCCTGAGCGCCCGAAACATAGCTCCAGGGGCCTAACCCCTAGGGGCCCCCACGCCAGCTCCAGGGGACCAACCCCTGGGGCCCTTGACCCCACCTCCAGGGGCCCAACCCCTGAGCGGCAGAACCATAGCCCCAGGGGCCCAACCCCTGAGCGCCCGAACCATAGCTCCAGCGGCTATAACCCCTGGGGCCCCAACACCAGCTCCAGGGGCCCAGCCCCTGGGGACCCCAACACCAGCTCCAGGGGCCCAACCTCTGAGCGCCCGAACCATAGCTCCAGGGGCCTAACCCCTAGGGGCCCCAACCCCAGCTCCAGGGGCCCAACCCCTGGGGGCCCCAACACCAGCTCCAAGGGCCCAACCCCTGAGCGCCTGAACCATAGCTCCAGGGTCCTAACCCCTAGGGGCCCCAACCCCAGCTCCAGGGGCCTAACCCCTAGGGGCCCCAACCCCAGCTCCAGGGGCCCAACCCCTGGGGGCCCCAACACCAGCTCCAAGGGCCCAACCCCTGAGCGCCTGAACCATAGCTCCAGGGGCCTAACCCCTGGGGGCCCCAACACCAGCTCACCGGGCCCTACAACTGAGTGCCCGAACCATAGCTTCAGGGGCCTAACCACTGGGGGCCCCCACCCCAGATCCAAGGGCCCAACCCCTGAGCGCCCGAACCATACCGCCAGGGGCCTAAACCCTGGGGACCCAACACCAGCTCCAGGGGCCCAACCCCTGGGAGCCCCAACACCAGCTCCAGGGGCCCAACCCCAGAGCTCCCGAACCATAGCTCCATGCAGGAAATGCTCTGTGCATTACCCTGCGTCACCACAAGGCGTCACTGTTGCTCCATGCGGGGAAATGCTCTGTGTATTACCCTGTGTGGCTGCATGGTGTCACTGTTGCTCCATGCGGGGAAATGCTCTGTGCATTACCCTATGTGGCCACACGGTGTCACTCTTGCTCCATGCAGCAAATGTTCTGGGCATTACCCTGCATAGCAACACAGTATTACTGTTGCTCCATGCTTGAAATGCTCTGGGCATTACTGTAATGGAGTGGGGACTGTCTGTGTGGGGGATGGGAGAGCAGGGGGTGACTTTAGCTCAGGGGCCCCAACACCAGTTCCAGGGGCCCAACCCCTGAGCGCCCGAAACATAGCTCCAGGGGCCTAACCCCTGGGGGACCCAACCAGAGCTCCAGGGGCCCAACCCCTAAGCGCCCGAACCATAGCTCCAGGGGCCTAACCCCCGGGGGACCCAACCCCAGCTCCAGAGGCCTATCCCCTGGGGCCCTCGACCCCAGCTCCAGGGGCCCAACCCCTGAGCGCCCGAACCATAGCCCCAGGGGCCCAACCCCTGAGCGCCGGAACCATAGCTCCAGGGGCCCAATCCCTGGGGGCCCCAACACCAGCTCCAGGGGCCCAACCCCTGAGCGCCCGAACCATAGCTCCAGGGGCCTAACCCCTAGGGGCCCCAGCCCCAGCTCCAGGGGCTCAACCCCTGGGGGCCCCAACACCAGCTCCAACGGCCCAACCCCTGAGCGCCCAAACCATAGCTCCAGGGGCCTAACCCCGGGGGCCCCAACCTCAGCTCCAGGGGCCCAACCCTTGGGGCCCTCGACCCCAGTTCCAGGGGCACAACCCCTGACCGCCCGAACTATAGCTCCAGGGGCCCAACCCCTGAGCGCCCGAACCATAGCTCCAGGGGTATAACCCCCGGGGGCTCCAGCCCCAGCTCCAGGGGTCCAACCCCTGAGCGCCCGAACCATAGCTGCAGGGGTCTAACCCCTGGGGGCCCCCACCCCAGCTCCAACGGCCCAACCCCTGAGCGCCCGAACCATCGCTCCAAGGGCCTAATCCCTGGGAGCCTGAAAACCAGCTCCAAGGGCCTAACCTCTGAGCGCCCGAACGATACCTCCAGGGGCCTAACCCCTGGGGACCCCAACACCAGCTCCAGGGGCAAAACCCCTGAGCGCCCGAACCATAGCTCCAGGGGCCTAACCCCTGGGGGACCCCACCCCAGCTCCAGGGGCCTAACCCCTGGGGGCCCGAACCCCAGCTCCAGGGACCTAACACCTGGGATCCCCAACACCAGCTCCGGGGGCCCAACCCCTGGGGACCCCAACACCAGCTCCAGGGGCACAACCCCTGTGCGCCCGAACCATAGCTCCAGGGGCCAAACCTCTGGGGGCCCAAACACCAGCTCCAGGGTCCCAACCCCTGAGCGCTCGAACAATACCTCCAGGGGCCTAACCCCTGGGGGCCCCAACACAAGCTCTAGGGGCCCAACCCCAGAGCGCTCGAACCATAGCTACAGGGGCCTAACCCCTGGGGGCCCCCACCCCAGCTCCAAGGGCCCAAAACTTGAGCACCCGAACCATAGCTCCAGGGGCCTATCCCCTGGGGCCCCAACACCAGCTCCAGGGGTCCAACCCCTCGGGGCCCTAACACCAGCTGAAGGGGCCCAACCCCTGAGCGCCCGAACCATAGCTCTAGGGGCCTAATCTCTGGGGGCCCCAAAACCAGCTCCTAAGGCCCAATCCCTGAGCGCTCGAACGATACCTCCAGGGGCCTAACCCCTGGGGTCCCCAACACCAGCTCCAGGGGCCCAACCCCTGGGGGCCCCAACAGCAGCTCCAGGGGCCCAACCCCTCAGCGCCCGAACCATAGCTCAAGGGGCCTAATCCCTGGGGCTCCATCTCCAGCTCCAGGGTCCCAACCCCTGGGGGCACCAACACCAGCTCCAGGGTCCCAACCCCTGAGCGCCCGAACCTTAGCTCCAGGGGCCTAACTATTGTTGGCCCCCACCCCAGCTCTAAGGGCCCAACCCCTGAGCGCCCGAACCATAGCGCCAGGGGCCTAACCCCTGGGGCCCCAACACCAGCTCCAGAGGCCCAACCCCTGGGAGCCCCAACACCAGCTCCAGGGGCCCAACCCCAGAGCTCCCGAACCATAGCTCCATGCAGAAAATGCTCTGTGCATTACCCTCCGTGTCCACAAGGAGACACTGTTGCTCCATGCGGGGAAATGCTCTGTGTATTACCCTGTGTGACCACAACGTGTCACTGTTACTCCATGCGGGGAAATACTCTGTGCATTACCCTATGTGGCCACACGGTGCCACTCTTGCTCCATGCAGCAAATGCTCTGGGCATTACCCTGCATAGCCACACAGTGTTACTGTTGCTCCATGCGTGAAATGCCCTGGGCATTACTGTGATGGAGTGGGGACTGTCTGTGTGGGGGATGGGAGAGCAGGAGGTGACTTTAGCTCAGGGGCCCCAACACCAGCTCCAGTGGCCCAACCCCTGAGCGCCCGAAACATAGCTCCCGGGGCCTAACCCCTAGGGGCCCCCACGCCAGCTCCTGGGGACCAACCCCTGGGGCCCTTGACCCCCCCTCCAGGGGCCCAACCCCTGAGCCTCCAAACCATAGCCCCTGGGGCCCCAACACCAGCTCCAGGGGCCAAACCCTTGGGGGCCCCAACACCAGCTCAAGGGCCCAACCCCTGGGGGCCCCAACACCAGCTCCAAGGGCCCAAACCCTGGGCGCCCGAACTATAGCTCCAGGGGCCCAACCCCTGAGCGCCCGAACCATAGCTCCAGGGGCCTAACCCCTAGGGGCCCCAACACAAGCTCCAGGGGCCCAACCCCTGGGGGCCCCAACACCAGCTCAAAGGGCCCAAACCCTGTGCGCCCGAACTATAGCACCAGGGGCCCAACCCCTGAGCGCCCGAACCATAGCTCCAGGGGTATAACCCCCGGGGTCTCCAGCCCCAGCTCCAGGGGTCCAACCCCTGAGCGCCCTAACCATAGCTGCAGGGGTCTAACCCCTGGGGGCCCCCACCCCAGCTCCAACGGCCCAACCACTGAGCGCCCGAACCATAGCTCCAGGGGCCTAACCCCTGGGGGCCCCAACCCCAGCCCCAGGAGCCCAACCCCTGGGGCCCTCAACACCAGCTCCAAGGGCCCAACCCCTGAGCGCCCGAACCATCGGTCCAGGGGCCCAACCCCTGAGCGCCTGAACCATAGCTCCAGGGGCCTAATCCCAGGGAACCCAACACCAGCTCCAGGGGCCCAACCGCTGGGGGCCCCAACACGAGCTCCAGGGGCCCAACCCCTGAGCGCCCGAACCATAGCTCCAGGGGCCTAACCCCTGGGGCCCCAACACCAGCTCCAGGGGTCCAACCCCTAGGGGCCATAACACCAGCTCCAGGGACATAACCCCTGAGCGACCGAACCATAGCTCCAGGGGCCTAATCCCTGGGGGCCCCAAAACCAGCTCCAAGGGCCCAACCCCTGAGCGCTCGAACGATACCTCCAGGGGCCTAACCCCTGGGGGCCCCAACACCAGCTCCAGGGGCCCAAACCCTGAGCGCCCGAACAATATTTCCAGGTGCATAACCCCTGTGGGCCCCAACCACAGATCCAGGGGCCCAACCCCTGCGGACCCCAACACCAGCTCCAGGAGAACAACCCCTGAGAGACCGAACCATAGCTCCAGGAGCCTAATCCCTGGGGGCCTCAACACCAGCTCCAAGGGCCCAACCCCTGAGCGCCCGAACCATAGCTATAGGGGCCTAACCCCTGGGGGCCCCCACCCCAGCTCCAAGGGCCGAACCCCTGAGCGCCCGAACCATAGCTCCAGGGGCCTAACCCCTCGGGCCCCAACAAAAGCTCCAGGGCCCTAACCCCTCGGGGCCCCAAAACCAGCTCCAGGGTCCCAACCCCTGATAGCCCGAACCACATTTCCAGGGGGCTAACCACTGGGGACCCGAACCCCAGCTCCAGGGGCCCAACCCCTGGGGGCACCAACACCAGCTCCAGGGGCCCAACCCCTGGGGGGACCAACACCAGCTCCAGGGTCCCAACCCCTGAGCGCATGAACCATAGCACCAGGGGCCTAAACCCTGGGGGCCCGAAACCCAGCTCCAGGGGCCCAACCCCTGGGGGCCTCAACACCAGCTCCAGGGGCCAAACCCGTGAGCGTCCGAACCATACCTCCAGGGGCCTAACCCCCGGGGGCCCCAACCAAAGCCCCAGATGCCCAACCCCTGGGGGCCCCAACACCAGCTCCAGGGTTGCAACCCCTGAGCGCCCGAACCATAGCTCCAGGGGCCTAACCCCTGGGGCCCCAACACGAGCTCCAGGGGTCCAACCCCTGGGGGCCCTAACATCAGCTGAAGGGGCCCAACCATTGAGCGCCCGAACCATAGCTCCAGGGGCCTAATCTCTGGGGGCCCCAAAAACAGCTCCTAGGGCCCAACCCCTGAGCGCCAGAACAATACCTCCAGGGGCCTAACTCCTGGGGTGCCCAACACCAGCTGCAGGGGCCCAACCCCTGGGGGCCCCAACACCAGCTCCAGGGGCCCAACCCCTCAGCGCCCGAACCATAGCTCAAGGGGCCTAATCCCTGGGACCCCAACACCAGCTCCAGGGGCCCAACCCCTGGGGGCGCCAACACCAGCTCCAGGGTCCCAACCCCTGAGCGCCCGAACCGTAGCTCCAGGGGCCTAACCACTGTTGGCCCCCACCCCAGGTCCAAGGGCCCAACGCCTGAGCGCCCGAACCACAGCGCCAGGGGCCTAACCCCTGGGGCCCCAACACCAGCTCCAGGGGCCCAACCCCTGGGAGCCCCAACACCAGCTCCAGGGGCCCAACCCCAGAGCTCCCGAACCATAGCTCCATGCAGGAAATGCTCTGTGCATTACCCTGCGTGTCTACAAGGAGTCACTGTTGCTCCATGCGGGGAAATGCTCTGTGTATTACCCTGTGTGACCACAAGGTGCCACTGTTGCTCCATGAGGGGAAATGCTCTGTGCATTACCCTATGTGGCCACATGGTGTCACTCTTGCTCCATGCAGCAAATGCACTTGGCATTACTGTGATGGAGTGGGGACTGTCTGTGTGGGGGATCGGAGAGCTTGGGGTGACTTTAGCTCAGGGGCCCCAACACCAGCTCCAGTGGCCCAACCCCTGAGCGCCCGAAACATAGCTCCAGGGGCCTAACCCCTGGGGGCCCCAACACCAGCTCCAAGGGCCCAACGCCAGAGCGCCCGAACCATAGCCCCAGGGGCCCAACCCTTGAGCGCCCAAACCATAGCTCCAGGGGCCTAACCCCTCGGGGCCCCAACCACAGCTCCAGGGGCCCAAACCCTGGGGCCCCACCACCAGCTCCAGAGGCCCAACCCCTGAGCGCCCGAACCATAGCTCCAGGGGCCCAACCTCTGAGCGCTCGAACCATAGCTCCAGAGGCCTAACCCCTGGGGCCCCAACACCAGCTCCAGAGGCCTAATCCCTGGGGCCCCAACACCAGCTCCAGGGGCCCAACCCCTGAGCGCCCGAACCATAGATCCAGGGGCCAATCCCTGGGGGCCCCAACACCAGCTCCAGGGGCCCAGCCCCTGAGCGCCCGAACCATAGCTCCAGGGGCCTAACCCCTGGGGGCCCCAACCCCAGCTCCAGAGGCCCAACCCCTGGGGGCCCCAACACCAGCTCCAGGGGCCCAACCCCTGAGCGCCCGAACCATAGCTCCAGGGGCCTAACCCCTCGGGCCCCAACAAAAGCTCCAGGGCCCTAACCCCTCGGGGCCCCAAAACCAGCTCCAGGGTCCCAACCCCTGATAGCCCGAACCACATTTCCAGGGGGCTAACCACTGGGGACCCAAACCCCAGCTCCAGGGGCCCAACCCCTGGGGGCACCAACACCAGCTCCAGGGGCCCAACCCCTGGGGGGACCAACACCAGCTCCAGGGTCCCAACCCCTGAGCGCATGAACCATAGCACCAGGGGCCTAAACCCTGGGGGCCCCAAACCCAGCTCCAGGGGCCCAACCCCTGGGGGCCTCAACACCAGCTCCAGGGGCCAAACCCGTGAGCGTCCGAACCATACCTCCAGGGGCCTAACCCCCGGGGGCCCCAACCAAAGCCCCAGATGCCCAACCCCTGGGGGCCCCAACACCAGCTCCAGGGTTGCAACCCCTGAGCGCCCGAACCATAGCTCCAGGGGCCTAACCCCTGGGGCCCCAACACGAGCTTCAGGGGTCCAACCCCTGGGGGCCCTAACATCAGCTGAAGGGGCCCAACCATTGAGCGCCCGAACCATAGCTCCAGGGGCCTAATCTCTGGGGGCCCCAAAAACAGCTCCTCAGGCCCAACCCCTGAGCGCCCGAACAATACCTCCAGGGGCCTAACTCCTGGGGTGCCCAACACCAGCTGCAGGGGCCCAACCCCTGGGGGCCCCAACACCAGCTCCAGGGGCCCAACCCCTCAGCGCCCGAACCATAGCTCAAGGGGCCTAATCCCTGGGACCCCAACACCAGCTCCAGGGGCCCAACCCCTGGGGGCGCCAACACCAGCTCCAGGGTCCCAACCCCTGAGCGCCCGAACCGTAGCTCCAGGGGCCTAACCACTGTTGGCCCCCACCCTAGGTCCAAGGGCCCAACGCCTGAGCGCCCGAACCACAGCGCCAGGGGCCTAACCCCTGGGGCCCCAACACCAGCTCCAGGGGCCCAACCCCTGGGAGCCCCAACACCAGCTCCAGGGGCCCAACCCCAGAGCTCCCGAACCATAGCTCCATGCAGGAAATGCTCTGTGCATTACCCTGCGTGTCTACAAGGAGTCACTGTTGCTCCATGCGGGGAAATGCTCTGTGTATTACCCTGTGTGACCACAAGGTGCCACTGTTGCTCCATGCGGGGAAATGCTCTGTGCATTACCCTATGTGGCCACATGGTGTCACTCTTGCTCCATGCAGCAAATGCACTTGGCATTACTGTGATGGAGTGGGGACTGTCTGTGTGGGGGATCGGAGAGCTTGGGGTGACTTTAGCTCAGGGGCCCCAACACCAGCTCCAGTGGCCCAACCCCTGAGCGCCCGAAACATAGCTCCAGGGGCCTAACCCCTGGGGGCCCCAACACCAGCTCCAAGGGCCCAACGCCTGAGCGCCCGAACCATAGCCCCAGGGGCCCAACCCTTGAGCGCCCGAACCATAGCTCCAGGGGCCTAACCCCTGGGGGCCCCAACCACAGCTCCAGGGGCCCAAACCCTGGGGCCCCACCACCAGCTCCAGAGGCCCAACCCCTGAGCGCCCGAACCATAGCTCCAGGGGCCCAACCTCTGAGCGCTCGAACCATAGCTCCAGAGGCCTAACCCCTGGGGCCCCAACACCAGCTCCAGAGGCCCAACCCCTGGGGCCCCAACACCAGCTCCAGGGGCCCAACCCCTGAGCGCCCGAACCATAGCTCCAGGGGCCAATCCCAGGGGGCCCCAACACCAGCTCCAGGGGCCCAACCCCTGAGCGCCCGAACCATAGCTCCAGGGGCCTAACCCCTGGGGGCCCCAACCCCAGCTCCAGAGGCCCAACCCCTGGGGGCCCCAACACCAGCTCCAGGGGCCCAACCCCTGAGCGCCCGAACCATAGCTCCAGGGGCCTAAGCCCTCGGGCCCCAACACCAGCTCCAGGGCCCTAACCTCTCAGGGCTCCAACACCAGCTCCAGGGGCCCAACCTCTGAGAGCCCGAACCATATCTCTAGGGGGCTAACACCTGGGGACCCGAACCCCAGCTCCAGGGGCCCAACCCCTGAGGGCCCCAACACCAGCTCCAGGGGCCCACCCCCTGGGGGCCCCAACACCAGCTCCAGGGGCCCAACCCCTGAGCGCCCGAACCATAGCTCCAGGGGCCTAACCCCTGGGGGCCCCAACCCCAGCTCCAGATGCCCAACCCCTGGGGCCCCAACACAAGCTCCAGGGTTGCAACCCCTGAGCGCCCGAACCATAGCTCCAGGGGCCTAACCCCTGAGGGCCCCAACACCAGCTCCAGGGGCCCAACCCCTGAGTGCTCGAACAATACCTCCAGGGGCCTGACCCCTAGGGGCCCCAACACCAGCTCCAGGGGCCCAACCCCTCATCAGTCGAACCATAGCTACAGGGGCTTAACCCCTGGGGGCCCTCGACCCCAGCTCCAAGGGCCCAACCCCTGAGCGCCCGTACCACAGCTCCAGGGGCCTAACCCCTGGGGGCCCAAATCCCAGCTCCAGCGGCCCAACCCCTGGGGGCCCCAACACCAGCTCCAGGGGCCCAACCCCTGAGCGCCCGAACCATAGCTATAGGGGCCTAACACCTGGGGCCCCAACACCAGCTCCAGGAGTCCAGCCCCTGGGGGCCCAAACACCAGCTCCAAGGGCCCAACCCCAGAGCTCCCTAACCATAGCTCCAGGGGCCTAACCCCTGGGGGCCCCCACCCCAGCTCCAAGGGCCCAACCCCTGAGCGCCCGAACCATAGCTCCAGGGGCCCAACCCCAGAGCACCTGAACCATAGCTCCAGGGGCCTAAGCCCTCGGGCCCTAACACCAGCTCCAGGGCCCTAACCTCTCAGGGCTCCAACACCAGGTCCAGGGGCCCAAACCCTGAGAGCCCGAACCATATCTCTAGGGGGCTAACCCCTGGGGACCCGAACCCCAGCTCCAGGGGCCCAACCCCTGGGGGCTCCAACACCAGCTCCAGGGGCCAACCCCCTGGGGGCCCCAACACCAGCTCCAGGGGCTCAACCCCTGAGCACCCGAACCATAGCTCCAGGGGCCTAACCCCTGGGGGCCCCAACCCCAGCTCCAGAGGCCCAACCCCTGGGGGCCCCAACACCAGCTCCAGGGTTGCAACCCCTGAGCGCCCGAACCATAGCTCCAGGTGCCTAACCCCTGGAGCCCCAACACCAGCTCCAGGGGCCCAACCCCTGAGTACTCGAAAAATACCTCAAGGGGCCTGACCCCTGGGGGCCCCAACACCAGCTCCAGGGGCCCAACCCCTGAGCACTCGAACCATAGCTACAGGGGCTTAACCCCTGGGGGCCCCCACCCCAGCTCCAAGGGCCCAAAAATGAGCGCCCGAACCATTGCTCCAGGGGCCTAACCCCTGGGGCCCCAAAACCCAGCTCCAGCGGCCCAACCCCTGGGGGCCCCAACACCAGCTCCAGGGGCCCAACCCCTGGGGCCCACGACCCCAGCTCCAGGGGCCCAACCCCTGTGCGCCCGTACCACAGCTCCAGGGGTCTAACCCCTGGGGGCCCCAACCCCAGCTCCAGCGGCCCAACCCCTGGGGGCCCCAACACCAGCTCCAGGGGCCCAACCCCTGAGCGCCAAAACCATAGCTATAGGGGCCTAACCCCTGGGGCCCCAACACCAGCTCCAGGGGCCCAACCCCTGACAGCCCCAACACCAGCTCCAGGGGCCCAACCCATGAGTGCCCGAACCATAGCTCCAGGGGCTTAACCCCTGGGGCCCCAACACTAGCTCCAGGGGCCCAGACCCTGGGGGTCCGAACACCAGTCCAGGGGCCCACCCGAGCGCCCGAAGCATAGCTCGAGGGGCCTAAGCCCTCGGGGCCACAACACCAGCTCCAAGGGCCCAACCCCTGAGCGCCCGAACCATAGCTCCAGGGGCCTAACCCCTGGGGGCTCCCACCCCAGTTCCAAGGGCCCAATCTCTGAGCGCCCGAACCATAGCTCCAGGGGCCCAGCCCCTGAGCGCCCGAACCATAGCTCCAGGGGCCTAACCCCTCGGGCCCCAACACCAGCTCCAGGGGCCTAACCCCTGGGGGCCCAAACACCAGCTCCAACGGCCCAACCCCTGAGCGCCGGAACCATAGCTCCAGGGGCCTAACCCCTGGGGGCCCCAACCCGAGCCCCAGGAGCCCAAACCCTGGGGGCCCCAGCACCAGCTCCAGGGGCCCAACCCCTGGGGGCCCCAACAAAGGCTATAGGGGCCCAAACCCTCAGCGCCCGAACCATAGCTCCAGGGACATAACCCCCGTGGGCTCCAACATGAGCTCCAGGGGCCGAACCCCTGTGGGCCCCAACACAAGCTCAAGGATCCCAACCCCTGAGTGCCCGAACCATAGCTCCAGGGGCCTAACCCCTGGGGCCCCAACCACAGCTCCAGGGGCCCAACCCCTGCGGACCCCAACACCAACTCCAGGAGCCCAACCCCTGAGAGCCCGAACCATGGCTCCAGGGGCCTAACCCCTGGGTCCCCAAAACCAGCTCCAGGGGCCCAACCCCTGGGGGCACCAACAAAGGCTACAGGGGCCAAACCCCTCAGCGCCCAAACCATAGCTCCAAGGGTATAACCCCCATGGGCTCCAACCCGAACTCCAGGGGCCGAACCCCTGGGGGCCCCAACACCGGCTCAAGGATCCCAACCCCTGAGCGCCCGAACCATAGCTCCAGGGGCCTATCCCCCGGGGCCCAACCACAGCTCCAGGAGCCCAACCCCTGAGAGCCCGAACCATAGCTCCAGGGGCCTAATCCCTGGGGGCCTCAACACAAGCTCCAAGGGCCCAACCCCTGAGCGCCCGAACCATAGCTCCATTGGCCTAACCCCTGGGGGCTCCCACACCAGTTCCAAGGGCCCAACCTCTGAGCGCCCGAACCATAGCTCCAGGGGCCCAACCCCTGAGCGCCCGAACCATAGCTCCAGGGGCCTAACCCCTCGGGCCCCAATACCAGCTCCAGGGCCCTAACCCCTCGGAGCCCCATCACCAGCTCCAGGGGCCCAACCCCTGAGCGCCCGAACCATAGCTCCAGGGGCCTAACCCTTGGGGGCCCCAACAAAGGCTTCAGGGGCCCAACCCCTCAGCGCCCGAACCATAACTCCAGGGGTCTAACCCCCGGGGGCTCCAACCCGAGCTCCAAGGGCCGAACCCCTGGGGGCCCCAACACCAGCTCCAGGGTCCCAACCCCTGTGCGCCCAACCATAGCTCCAGGGGCCTAACCCCCGGGGGCCCCAACCACAGCTCCAGGGGACCAACCCCTGCGGACCCCAACGCCAGCTCCAGGAGCCCAAGCCCTGAGCGCCCGAACCATAGCTCCAGCGGCCTAATCCCTGGGGGCCTCAACACCAGCTCCAAGGGCCCAACCCCTGAGCGCCCGAACCATAGCTCCAGGGGCCTAACCCCTGGGGGCCCCCAGCCCAGCTCCAAGGGCCCTTCCCCTGAGCGCCCGAACCATAGCTCCAGGGGCCTAACCCCTCGGGCCCCAACACCAGCTCCAGGGCCCTAACCCCTCAGGGCTCCAACACCAGCTCCAGGGGCCCAACCCCTGAGCGCCCGAACTATAGCTCCAGGGGCCTAACCCCTGGGGGCCCCAACACCACCTCCAGGGGCCCAACCCCTGGGGGCCCCAACACCAGCTCCAGGGGCCAACCCCTGAGTGCCCGAACCATAGCTCCAGGGGCCTAACCCCCGGGGGCCCCAACCCCAGCTCCAGGGGCCCAACCCCTGGGGGCCCCAACACCAGCTCCAGGGTTGCAACCCCTGAGCGCCCGAACCATAGCTCCAGGGGCCTAACCCCTGGGGGCCCCAACACCAGCTCCAGGGGCCCAACCCCTGAGTGTTCGAACAATACCTCCAGGGGCTTAGCCCCTGGGGGCCCCCACCCCAGCTCCAAGGGCCCAAAACGTGAGCGCCCGAACCATAGCTCCAGGGGCGTAACTCCTCGGGCCCCAACACCAGCTCCAGGGGCCCAACCCCTGAGCGCTCGAACCATAGCTACAGGGGCCTAACCCCTGGGGGCCCCCATCCCAGCTCCAAGGGCCCAAAACCTGAGCTCCCGAACCATAGCTATAGGGGCCTAACCCCTCGGGGTCCCAACACCAGCTCCAGGGACTCAACCCCTGAGCGCCCGAATAATACTTCCATTGGCCTAACCCCTGTGGGCTCCAACACCAGCTCCAGGGGTCCAACCCCTGAGCGCCCGAACCATAGCTGCAGGGGCCTAACACCTGGGGGCCCCCACCCCAGCTCCAACGGCCCAACCCCTGAGCGCCCGAACCATAGCTCCAGGGGCCTAACCCCTGGGGGCCCCCAGCCCAGCTCCAAGGGCCCAACCCCTGAGCGCCCGAACCATAGCTCCAGGGGCCTAACCCCTCGGGCCCCAACACCAGCTCCAGGGCCCTAACCCCTCAGGGCTCCAACACCAGCTCCAGGGGCCCAACCCCTGAGCGCCCGAACTATAGCTGCAGGGGCCTAACCCCTGGGGGCCCCAACACCACCTCCAGGGGCCCAACCCCTGGGGGCCCCAACACCAGCTCCAGGGGCCAACCCCTGAGTGCCCGAACCATAGCTCCAGGGGCCTAACCCCCGGGGGCCCCAACCCCAGCTCCAGGGGCCCAACCCCTGGGGGCCCCAACACCAGCTCCAGGGTTGCAACCCCTGAGCGCCCGAACCATAGCTCCAGGGGCCTAACCCCTGGGGGCCCCAACACCAGCTCCAGGGGCCCAACCCCTGAGTCTTCGAACAATACCTCCAGGGGCCTAACCCCTGGGGGCCCCAATACCAGCTCCAGGGGCCCAACCCCTGAGCACTCGAACCATAGCTACAGGGGCTTAACCCCTGGGGGCCCCCACCCCAGCTCCAAGGGCCCAAAACCTGAGCGCCCGAACCATAGCTCCAGGGGCGTAACTCCTGGGGCCCCAACACCAGCTCCAGGGGCCCAACCCCTGGGGCCCTCGACCCTAGCTCCAGGGGCCCAACCCCTGAGCGCCCGAACTACAGCTCCAGGGGCCTAACCCCTGGGGGCCCAAAACCCAGCTCCAGCGGCCCAACCCCTGGGGGCCCCAACACCAGCTCCAGGGTCCCAACCCCTGAGCGCCCGAACCTTAGCTCCAGGGGCCTAACTATTGTTGGCCCCCACCCCAGCTCTAAGGGCCCAACCCCTGAGCGCCCGAACCATAGCGCCAGGGGCCTAACCCCTGGGGCCCCAACACCAGCTCCAGAGGCCCAACCCCTGGGAGCCCCAACACCAGCTCCAGGGGCCCAACCCCAGAGCTCCCGAACCATAGCTCCATGCAGAAAATGCTCTGTGCATTACCCTCCGTGTCCACAAGGAGACACTGTTGCTCCATGCGGGGAAATGCTCTGTGTATTACCCTGTGTGACCACAACGTGTCACTGTTACTCCATGCGGGGAAATACTCTGTGCATTACCCTATGTGGCCACACGGTGCCACTCTTGCTCCATGCAGCAAATGCTCTGGGCATTACCCTGCATAGCCACACAGTGTTACTGTTGCTCCATGCGTGAAATGCCCTGGGCATTACTGTGATGGAGTGGGGACTGTCTGTGTGGGGGATGGGAGAGCAGGAGGTGACTTTAGCTCAGGGGCCCCAACACCAGCTCCAGTGGCCCAACCCCTGAGCGCCCGAAACATAGCTCCCGGGGCCTAACCCCTAGGGGCCCCCACGCCAGCTCCTGGGGACCAACCCCTGGGGCCCTTGACCCCCCCTCCAGGGGCCCAACCCCTGAGCCTCCAAACCATAGCTCCAGGGGCCTAACCCCTGGGGCCCCAACACCAGCTCCAGGGGCCCAGCCCCTGGGGCCCCAACACCAGCTCCAGGGGCCAAACCCTTGGGGGCCCCAACACCAGCTCAAGGGCCCAACCCCTGGGGGCCCCAACACCAGCTCCAAGGGCCCAAACCCTGGGCGCCCGAACTATAGCTCCAGGGGCCCAACCCCTGAGCGCCCGAACCATAGCTCCAGGGGCCTAACCCCTAGGGGCCCCAACCCAAGCTCCAGGGGCCCAACCCCTGGGGGCCCCAACACCAGCTCAAAGGGCCCAAACCCTGTGCGCCCGAACTATAGCACCAGGGGCCCAACCCCTGAGCGCCCCGAACCATAGCTCCAGGGGTATAACCCCCGGGGTCTCCAGCCCCAGCTCCAGGGGTCCAACCCCTGAGCGCCCTAACCATAGCTGCAGGGGTCTAACCCCTGGGGGCCCCCACCCCAGCTCCAACGGCCCAACCCCTGAGCGCCCGAACCATAGCTCCAGGGGCCTAACCCCTGGGGGCCCCAACCCCAGCCCCAGGAGCCCAACCCCTGGGGCCCTCAACACCAGCTCCAAGGGCCCAACCCCTGAGCGCCCGAACCATCGGTCCAGGGGCCCAACCCCTGAGCGCCTGAACCATAGCTCCAGGGGCCTAATCCCAGGGAACCCAACACCAGCTCCAGGGGCCCAACCGCTGGGGGCCCCAACACGAGCTCCAGGGGCCCAACCCCTGAGCGCCCGAACCATAGCTCCAGGGGCCTAACCCCTGGGGCCCCAACACCAGCTCCAGGGGTCCAACCCCTAGGGGCCATAACACCAGCTCCAGGGACATAACCCCTGAGCGACCGAACCATAGCTCCAGGGGCCTAATCCCTGGGGGCCCCAACACCAGCTCCAAGGGCCCAACCCCTGAGCGCTCGAACCATAGCTCCAGGGGCCTAACCCCTGGGGGCCCCAACACCAGCTCCAGGGGCCCAAACCCTGAGCGCCCGAACAATATTTCCAGGTGCATAACCCCTGTGGGCCCCAACCACAGATCCAGGGGCCCAACCCCTGCGGACCCCAACACCAGCTCCAGGAGAACAACCCCTGAGAGACCGAACCATAGCTCCAGGAGCCTAATCCCTGGGGGCCTCAACACCAGCTCCAAGGGCCCAACCCCTGAGCGCCCGAACCATAGCTATAGGGGCCTAACCCCTGGGGGCCCCCACCCCAGCTCCAAGGGCCGAACCCCTGAGCGCCCGAACCATAGCTCCAGGGGCCTAACCCCTCGGGCCCCAACAAAAGCTCCAGGGCCCTAACCCCTCGGGGCCCCAACACCAGCTCCAGGGTCCCAACCCCTGATAGCCCGAACCACATTTCCAGGGGGCTAACCACTGGGGACCCGAACCCCAGCTCCAGGGGCCCAACCCCTGGGGGCACCAACACCAGCTCCAGGGGCCCAACCCCTGGGGGGACCAACACCAGCTCCAGGGTCCCAACCCCTGAGCGCATGAACCATAGCACCAGGGGCCTAAACCCTGGGGGCCCCAAACCCAGCTCCAGGGGCCCAACCCCTGGGGGCCTCAACACCAGCTCCAGGGGCCAAACCCGTGAGCGTCCGAACCATACCTCCAGGGGCCTAACCCCCGGGGGCCCCAACCAAAGCCCCAGATGCCCAACCCCTGGGGGCCCCAACACCAGCTCCAGGGTTGCAACCCCTGAGCGCCCGAACCATAGCTCCAGGGGCCTAACCCCTGGGGCCCCAACACGAGCTCCAGGGGTCCAACCCCTGGGGGCCCTAACATCAGCTGAAGGGGCCCAACCATTGAGCGCCCGAACCATAGCTCCAGGGGCCTAATCTCTGGGGGCCCCAAAAACAGCTCCTAGGGCCCAACCCCTGAGCGCCCGAACAATACCTCCAGGGGCCTAACTCCTGGGGTGCCCAACACCAGCTGCAGGGGCCCAACCCCTGGGGGCCCCAACACCAGCTCCAGGGGCCCAACCCCTCAGCGCCCGAACCATAGCTCAAGGGGCCTAATCCCTGGGACCCCAACACCAGCTCCAGGGGCCCAACCCCTGGGGGCGCCAACACCAGCTCCAGGGGCCCAACCCCTGAGCGCCCGAACCGTAGCTCCAGGGGCCTAACCACTGTTGGCCCCCCCCCCAGGTCCAAGGGCCCAACGCCTGAGCGCCCGAACCATAGCGCCAGGGGCCTAACCCCTGGGGCCCCAACACCAGCTCCAGGGGCCCAACCCCTGGGAGCCCCAACACCAGCTCCAGGGGCCCAACCCCAGAGCTCCCGAACCATAGCTCCATGCAGGAAATGCTCTGTGCATTACCCTGCGTGTCTACAAGGAGTCACTGTTGCTCCATGCGGGGAAATGCTCTGTGTATTACCCTGTGTGACCACAAGGTGCCACTGTTGCTCCATGCGGGGAAATGCTCTGTGCATTACCCTATGTGGCCACATGGTGTCACTCTTGCTCCATGCAGCAAATGCACTTGGCATTACTGTGATGGAGTGGGGACTGTCTGTGTGGGGGATCGGAGAGCTTGGGGTGACTTTAGCTCAGGGGCCCCAACACCAGCTCCAGTGGCCCAACCCCTGAGCGCCCGAAACATAGCTCCAGGGGCCTAACCCCTGGGGGCCCCAACACCAGCTCCAAGGGCCCAACGCCAGAGCGCCCGAACCATAGCCCCAGGGGCCCAACCCTTGAGCGCCCAAACCATAGCTCCAGGGGCCTAACCCCTCGGGGCCCCAACCACAGCTCCAGGGGCCCAAACCCTGGGGCCCCACCACCAGCTCCAGAGGCCCAACCCCTGAGCGCCCGAACCATAGCTCCAGGGGCCCAACCTCTGAGCGCTCGAACCATAGCTCCAGAGGCCTAACCCCTGGGGCCCCAACACCAGCTCCAGAGGCCCAACCCCTGGGGCCCCAACACCAGCTCCAGGGGCCCAACCCCTGAGCGCCCGAACCATAGATCCAGGGGCCAAACCCTGGGGGCCCCAACACCAGCTCCAGGGGCCCAGCCCCTGAGCGCCCGAACCATAGCTCCAGGGGCCTAACCCCTGGGGGCCCCAACCCCAGCTCCAGAGGCCCAACCCCTGGGGGCCCCAACACCAGCTCCAGGGGCCCAACCCCTGAGCGCCCGAACCATAGCTCCAGGGGCCTAACCCCTCGGGCCCCAACAACAGCTCCAGGGCCCTAACCCCTCGGGGCCCCAAAACCAGCTCCAGGGTCCCAACCCCTGATAGCCCGAACCACATTTCCAGGGGGCTAACCACTGGGGACCCAAACCCCAGCTCCAGGGGCCCAACCCCTGGGGGCACCAACACCAGCTCCAGGGGCCCAACCCCTGGGGGGACCAACACCAGCTCCAGGGGCCCAACCCCTGAGCGCATGAACCATAGCACCAGGGGCCTAAACCCTGGGGGCCCCAAACCCAGCTCCAGGGGCCCAACCCCTGGGGGCCTCAACACCAGCTCCAGGGGCCAAACCCGTGAGCGTCCGAACCATACCTCCAGGGGCCTAACCCCCGGGGGCCCCAACCAAAGCCCCAGATGCCCAACCCCTGGGGGCCCCAACACCAGCTCCAGGGTTGCAACCCCTGAGCGCCCGAACCATAGCTCCAGGGGCCTAACCCCTGGGGCCCCAACACGAGCTTCAGGGGTCCAACCCCTGGGGGCCCTAACATCAGCTGAAGGGGCCCAACCATTGAGCGCCCGAACCATAGCTCCAGGGGCCTAATCTCTGGGGGCCCCAAAAACAGCTCCTCAGGCCCAACCCCTGAGCGCCCGAACAATACCTCCAGGGGCCTAACTCCTGGGGTGCCCAACACCAGCTGCAGGGGCCCAACCCCTGGGGGCCCCAACACCAGCTCCAGGGGCCCAACCCCTCAGCGCCCGAACCATAGCTCAAGGGGCCTAATCCCTGGGACCCCAACACCAGCTCCAGGGGCCCAACCCCTGGGGGCGCCAACACCAGCTCCAGGGTCCCAACCCCTGAGCGCCCGAACCGTAGCTCCAGGGGCCTAACCACTGTTGGCCCCCACCCTAGGTCCAAGGGCCCAACGCCTGAGCGCCCGAACCACAGCGCCAGGGGCCTAACCCCTGGGGCCCCAACACCAGCTCCAGGGGCCCAACCCCTGGGAGCCCCAACACCAGCTCCAGGGGCCCAACCCCAGAGCTCCTGAACCATAGCTCCATGCAGGAAATGCTCTGTGCATTACCCTGCGTGTCTACAAGGAGTCACTGTTGCTCCATGCGGGGAAATGCTCTGTGTATTACCCTGTGTGACCACAAGGTGCCACTGTTGCTCCATGCGGGGAAATGCTCTGTGCATTACCCTATGTGGCCACATGGTGTCACTCTTGCTCCATGCAGCAAATGCACTTGGCATTACTGTGATGGAGTGGGGACTGTCTGTGTGGGGGATCGGAGAGCTTGGGGTGACTTTAGCTCAGGGGCCCCAACACCAGCTCCAGTGGCCCAACCCCTGAGCGCCCGAAACATAGCTCCAGGGGCCTAACCCCTGGGGGCCCCAACACCAGCTCCAAGGGCCCAACGCCTGAGCGCCCCGAACCATAGCCCCAGGGGCCCAACCCTTGAGCGCCCGAACCATAGCTCCAGGGGCCTAACCCCTGGGGGCCCCAACCACAGCTCCAGGGGCCCAAACCCTGGGGCCCCACCACCAGCTCCAGAGGCCCAACCCCTGAGCGCCCGAACCATAGCTCCAGGGGCCCAACCTCTGAGCGCTCGAACCATAGCTCCAGAGGCCTAACCCCTGGGGCCCCAACACCAGCTCCAGAGGCCCAACCCCTGGGGCCCCAACACCAGCTCCAGGGGCCCAACCCCTGAGCGCCCGAACCATAGCTCCAGGGGCCAATCCCAGGGGGCCCCAACACCAGCTCCAGGGGCCCAACCCCTGAGCGCCCGAACCATAGCTCCAGGGGCCTAACCCCTGGGGGCCCCAACCCCAGCTCCAGGGGCCCAACCCCTGGGGGCCCCAACACCAGCTCCAGGGGCCCAACCCCTGAGCGCCCGAACCATAGCTCCAGGGGCCTAAGCCCTCGGGCCCCAACACCAGCTCCAGGGCCCTAACCTCTCAGGGCTCCAACACCAGCTCCAGGGGCCCAACCTCTGAGAGCCCGAACCATATCTCTAGGGGGCTAACACCTGGGGACCCGAACCCCAGCTCCAGGGGCCCAACCCCTGAGGGCCCCAACACCAGCTCCAGGGGCCCACCCCCTGGGGGCCCCAACACCAGCTCCAGGGGCCCAACCCCTGAGCGCCCGAACCATAGCTCCAGGGGCCTAACCCCTGGGGGCCCCAACCCCAGCTCCAGATGCCCAACCCCTGGGGCCCCAACACAAGCTCCAGGGTTGCAACCCCTGAGCGCCCGAACCATAGCTCCAGGGGCCTAACCCCTGAGGGCCCCAACACCAGCTCCAGGGGCCCATCCCCTGAGTGCTCGAACAATACCTCCAGGGGCCTGACCCCTAGGGGCCCCAACACCAGCTCCAGGGGCCCAACCCCTCATCAGTCGAACCATAGCTACAGGGGCTTAACCCCTGGGGGCCCTCGACCCCAGCTCCAAGGGCCCAACCCCTGAGCGCCCGTACCACAGCTCCAGGGGCCTAACCCCTGGGGGCCCAAATCCCAGCTCCAGCGGCCCAACCCCTGGGGGCCCCAACACCAGCTCCAGGGGCCCAACCCCTGAGCGCCCGAACCATAGCTATAGGGGCCTAACACCTGGGGCCCCAACACCAGCTCCAGGAGTCCAGCCCCTGGGGGCCCAAACACCAGCTCCAAGGGCCCAACCCCAGAGCTCCCTAACCATAGCTCCAGGGGCCTAACCCCTGGGGGCCCCCACCCCAGCTCCAAGGGCCCAACCCCTGAGCGCCCGAACCATAGCTCCAGGGGCCCAACCCCAGAGCACCTGAACCATAGCTCCAGGGGCCTAAGCCCTCGGGCCCTAACACCAGCTCCAGGGCCCTAACCTCTCAGGGCTCCAACACCAGGTCCAGGGGCCCAAACCCTGAGAGCCCGAACCATATCTCAAGGGGGCTAACCCCTGGGGACCCGAACCCCAGCTCCAGGGGCCCAACCCCTGGGGGCTCCAACACCAGCTCCAGGGGCCAACCCCCTGGGGTCCCCAACACCAGCTCCAGGGGCTCAACCCCTGAGCACCCGAACCATAGCTCCAGGGGCCTAACCCCTGGGGGCCCCAACCCCAGCTCCAGGGGCCCAACCCCTGGGGGCCCCAACACCAGCTCCAGGGTTGCAACCCCTGAGCGCCCGAACCATAGCTCCAGGTGCCTAACCCCTGGAGCCCCAACACCAGCTCCAGGGGCCCAACCCCTGAGTACTCGAAAAATACCTCAAGGGGCCTGACCCCTGGGGGCCCCAACACCAGCTCCAGGGGCCCAACCCCTGAGCACTCGAACCATAGCTACAGGGGCTTAACCCCTGGGGGCCCCCACCCCAGCTCCAAGGGCCCAAAAATGAGCGCCCGAACCATTGCTCCAGGGGCCTAACCCCTGGGGCCCCAAAACCCAGCTCCAGCGGCCCAACCCCTGGGGGCCCCAACACCAGCTCCAGGGGCCCAACCCCTGGGGCCCTCGACCCCAGCTCCAGGGGCCCAACCCCTGTGCGCCCGTACCACAGCTCCAGGGGTCTAACCCCTGGGGGCCCAAACCCCAGCTCCAGCGGCCCAACCCCTGGGGGCCCCAACACCAGCTCCAGGGGCCCAACCCCTGAGCGCCAAAACCATAGCTATAGGGGCCTAACCCCTGGGGCCCCAACACCAGCTCCAGGGGCCCAACCCCTGACAGCCCCAACACCAGCTCCAGGGGCCCAACCCATGAGTGCCCGAACCATAGCTCCAGGGGCTTAACCCCTGGGGCCCCAACACTAGCTCCAGGGGCCCAGACCCTGGGGGTCCGAACACCAGTCCAGGGGCCCACCCGAGCGCCCGAAGCATAGCTCGAGGGGCCTAAGCCCTCGGGGCCACAACACCAGCTCCAAGGGCCCAACCCCTGAGCGCCCGAACCATAGCTCCAGGGGCCTAACCCCTGGGGGCTCCCACCCCAGTTCCAAGGGCCCAATCTCTGAGTGCCCGAACCATAGCTCCAGGGGCCCAGCCCCTGAGCGCCCGAACCATAGCTCCAGGGGCCTAACCCCTCGGGCCCCAACACCAGCTCCAGGGCCCTAACCCCTCGGGGCCCAAACACCAGCTCCAACGGCCCAACCCCTGAGCGCCGGAACCATAGCTCCAGGGGCCTAACCCCTGGGGGCCCCAACCCGAGCCCCAGGAGCCCAAACCCTGGGGGCCCCAGCACCAGCTCCAGGGGCCCAACCCCTGGGGGCCCCAACAAAGGCTATAGGGGCCCAAACCCTCAGCGCCCGAACCATAGCTCCAGGGACATAACCCCCGTGGGCTCCAACATGAGCTCCAGGGGCCGAACCCCTGTGGGCCCCAACACAAGCTCAAGGATCCCAACCCCTGAGTGCCCGAACCATAGCTCCAGGGGCCTAACCCCTGGGGCCCCAACCACAGCTCCAGGGGCCCAACCCCTGCGGACCCCAACACCAACTCCAGGAGCCCAACCCCTGAGAGCCCGAACCATGGCTCCAGGGGCCTAACCCCTGGGTCCCCAAAACCAGCTCCAGGGGCCCAACCCCTGGGGGCACCAACAAAGGCTACAGGGGCCAAACCCCTCAGCGCCCAAACCATAGCTCCAAGGGTATAACCCCCATGGGCTCCAACCCGAACTCCAGGGGCCGAACCCCTGGGGGCCCCAACACCGGCTCAAGGATCCCAACCCCTGAGCGCCCGAACCATAGCTCCAGGGGCCTATCCCCCGGGGCCCAACCACAGCTCCAGGAGCCCAACCCCTGAGAGCCCGAACCATAGCTCCAGGGGCCTAATCCCTGGGGGCCTCAACACAAGCTCCAAGAGCCCAACCCCTGAGCGCCCGAACCATAGCTCCATTGGCCTAACCCCTGGGGGCTCCCACACCAGTTCCAAGGGCCCAACCTCTGAGCGCCCGAACCATAGCTCCAGGGGCCCAACCCCTGAGCGCCCGAACCATAGCTCCAGGGGCCTAACCCCTCGGGCCCCAATACCAGCTCCAGGGCCCTAACCCCTCGGAGCCCCATCACCAGCTCCAGGGGCCCAACCCCTGAGCGCCCGAACCATAGCTCCAGGGGCCTAACCCTTGGGGGCCCCAACAAAGGCTTCAGGGGCCCAACCCCTCAGCGCCCGAACCATAACTCCAGGGGTCTAACCCCCGGGGGCTCCAACCCGAGCTCCAAGGGCCGAACCCCTGGGGGCCCCAACACCAGCTCCAGGGTCCCAACCCCTGTGCGCCCAACCATAGCTCCAGGGGCCTAACCCCCGGGGGCCCCAACCACAGCTCCAGGGGACCAACCCCTGCGGACCCCAACGCCAGCTCCAGGAGCCCAAGCCCTGAGCGCCCGAACCATAGCTCCAGCGGCCTAATCCCTGGGGGCCTCAACACCAGCTCCAAGGGCCCAACCCCTGAGCGCCCGAACCATAGCTCCAGGGGCCTAACCCCTGGGGGCCCCCAGCCCAGCTCCAAGGGCCCTTCCCCTGAGCGCCCGAACCATAGCTCCAGGGGCCTAACCCCTCGGGCCCCAACACCAGCTCCAGGGCCCTAACCCCTCAGGGCTCCAACACCAGCTCCAGGGGCCCAACCCCTGAGCGCCCGAACTATAGCTCCAGGGGCCTAACCCCTGGGGGCCCCAACACCACCTCCAGGGGCCCAACCCCTGGGGGCCCCAACACCAGCTCCAGGGGCCAACCCCTGAGTGCCCGAACCATAGCTCCAGGGGCCTAACCCCCGGGGGCCCCAACCCCAGCTCCAGGGGCCCAACCCCTGGGGGCCCCAACACCAGCTCCAGGGTTGCAACCCCTGAGCGCCCGAACCATAGCTCCAGGGGCCTAACCCCTGGGGGCCCCAACACCAGCTCCAGGGGCCCAACCCCTGAGTGTTCGAACAATACCTCCAGGGGCTTAGCCCCTGGGGGCCCCCACCCCAGCTCCAAGGGCCCAAAACGTGAGCGCCCGAACCATAGCTCCAGGGGCGTAACTCCTCGGGCCCCAACACCAGCTCCAGGGGCCCAACCCCTGAGCGCTCGAACCATAGCTACAGGGGCCTAACCCCTGGGGGCCCCAATCCCAGCTCCAAGGGCCCAAAACCTGAGCTCCCGAACCATAGCTATAGGGGCCTAACCCCTCGGGGTCCCAACACCAGCTCCAGGGACTCAACCCCTGAGCGCCCGAATAATACTTCCATTGGCCTAACCCCTGTGGGCTCCAACACCAGCTCCAGGGGTCCAACCCCTGAGCGCCCGAACCATAGCTGCAGGGGCCTAACACCTGGGGGCCCCCACCCCAGCTCCAACGGCCCAACCCCTGAGCGCCCGAACCATAGCTCCAGGGGCCTAACCCCTGGGGGCCCCCAGCCCAGCTCCAAGGGCCCAACCCCTGAGCGCCCGAACCATAGCTCCAGGGGCCTAACCCCTCGGGCCCCAACACCAGCTCCAGGGCCCTAACCCCTCAGGGCTCCAACACCAGCTCCAGGGGCCCAACCCCTGAGCGCCCGAACTATAGCTGCAGGGGCCTAACCCCTGGGGGCCCCAACACCACCTCCAGGGGCCCAACCCCTGTGGGCCCCAACACCAGCTCCAGGGGCCAACCCCTGAGTGCCCGAACCATAGCTCCAGGGGCCTAACCCCCGGGGGCCCCAACCCCAGCTCCAGGGGCCCAACCCCTGGGGGCCCCAACACCAGCTCCAGGGTTGCAACCCCTGAGCGCCCGAACCATAGCTCCAGGGGCCTAACCCCTGGGGGCCCCAACACCAGCTCCAGGGGCCCAACCCCTGAGTCTTCGAACAATACCTCCAGGGGCCTAACCCCTGGGGGCCCCAATACCAGCTCCAGGGGCCCAACCCCTGAGCACTCGAACCATAGCTACAGGGGCTTAACCCCTGGGGGCCCCCACCCCAGCTCCAAGGGCCCAAAACCTGAGCGCCCGAACCATAGCTCCAGGGGCGTAACTCCTGGGGCCCCAACACCAGCTCCAGGGGCCCAACCCCTGGGGCCCTCGACCCTAGCTCCAGGGGCCCAACCCCTGAGCGCCCGAACTACAGCTCCAGGGGCCTAACCCCTGGGGGCCCAAAACCCAGCTCCAGCGGCCCAACCCCTGGGGGCCCCAACACCAGCTCCAGGGTCCCAACCCCTGAGCGCCCGAACCTTAGCTCCAGGGGCCTAACTATTGTTGGCCCCCACCCCAGCTCTAAGGGCCCAACCCCTGAGCGCCCGAACCATAGCGCCAGGGGCCTAACCCCTGGGGCCCCAACACCAGCTCCAGAGGCCCAACCCCTGGGAGCCCCAACACCAGCTCCAGGGGCCCAACCCCAGAGCTCCCGAACCATAGCTCCATGCAGAAAATGCTCTGTGCATTACCCTCCGTGTCCACAAGGAGACACTGTTGCTCCATGCGGGGAAATGCTCTGTGTATTACCCTGTGTGACCACAACGTGTCACTGTTACTCCATGCGGGGAAATACTCTGTGCATTACCCTATGTGGCCACACGGTGCCACTCTTGCTCCATGCAGCAAATGCTCTGGGCATTACCCTGCATAGCCACACAGTGTTACTGTTGCTCCATGCGTGAAATGCCCTGGGCATTACTGTGATGGAGTGGGGACTGTCTGTGTGGGGGATGGGAGAGCAGGAGGTGACTTTAGTTCAGGGGCCCCAACACCAGCTCCAGTGGCCCAACCCCTGAGCGCCCGAAACATAGCTCCCGGGGCCTAACCCCTAGGGGCCCCCACGCCAGCTCCTGGGGACCAACCCCTGGGGCCCTTGACCCCCCCTCCAGGGGCCCAACCCCTGAGCCTCCAAACCATAGCTCCAGGGGCCTAACCCCTGGGGCCCCAACACCAGCTCCAGGGGCCCAGCCCCTGGGGCCCCAACACCAGCTCCAGGGGCCAAACCCTTGGGGGCCCCAACACCAGCTCAAGGGCCCAACCCCTGGGGGCCCCAACACCAGCTCCAAGGGCCCAAACCCTGGGCGCCCGAACTATAGCTCCAGGGGCCCAACCCCTGAGCGCCCGAACCATAGCTCCAGGGGCCTAACCCCTAGGGGCCCCAACACAAGCTCCAGGGGCCCAACCCCTGGGGGCCCCAACACCAGCTCAAAGGGCCCAAACCCTGTGCGCCCGAACTATAGCACCAGGGGCCCAACCCCTGAGCGCCCGAACCATAGCTCCAGGGGTATAACCCCCGGGGTCTCCAGCCCCAGCTCCAGGGGTCCAACCCCTGAGCGCCCTAACCATAGCTGCAGGGGTCTAACCCCTGGGGGCCCCCACCCCAGCTCCAACGGCCCAACCACTGAGCGCCCGAACCATAGCTCCAGGGGCCTAACCCCTGGGGGCCCCAACCCCAGCCCCAGGAGCCCAACCCCTGGGGCCCTCAACACCAGCTCCAAGGGCCCAACCCCTGAGCGCCCGAACCATCGCTCCAGGGGCCCAACCCCTGAGCGCCTGAACCATAGCTCCAGGGGCCTAATCCCAGGGAACCCAACACCAGCTCCAGGGGCCCAACCGCTGGGGGCCCCAACACGAGCTCCAGGGGCCCAACCCCTGAGCGCCCGAACCATAGCTCCAGGGGCCTAACCCCTGGGGCCCCAACACCAGCTCCAGGGGTCCAACCCCTAGGGGCCATAACACCAGCTCCAGGGACCCAACCCCTGAGCGACCGAACCATAGCTCCAGGGGCCTAATCCCTGGGGGCCCCAAAACCAGCTCCAAGGGCCCAACCCCTGAGCGCTCGAACGATACCTCCAGGGGCCTAACCCCTGGGGGCCCCAACACCAGCTCCAGGGGCCCAAACCCTGAGCGCCCGAACAATATTTCCAGGGGCATAACCCCTGTGGGCCCCAACCACAGATCCAGGGGCCCAACCCCTGCGGACCCCAACACCAGCTCCAGGAGAACAACCCCTGAGAGACCGAACCATAGCTCCAGGAGCCTAATCCCTGGGGGCCTCAACACCAGCTCCAAGGGCCCAACCCCTGAGCGCCCGAACCATAGCTATAGGGGCCTAACCCCTGGGGGCCCCCACCCCAGCTCCAAGGGCCGAACCCCTGAGCGCCCGAACCATAGCTCCAGGGGCCTAACCCCTCGGGCCCCAACAAAAGCTCCAGGGCCCTAACCCCTCGGGGCCCCAAAACCAGCTCCAGGGTCCCAACCCCTGATAGCCCGAACCACATTTCCAGGGGGCTAACCACTGGGGACCCGAACCCCAGCTCCAGGGGCCCAACCCCTGGGGGCACCAACACCAGCTCCAGGGGCCCAACCCCTGGGGGGACCAACACCAGCTCCAGGGTCCCAACCCCTGAGCGCATGAACCATAGCACCAGGGGCCTAAACCCTGGGGGCCCGAAACCCAGCTCCAGGGGCCCAACCCCTGGGGGCCTCAACACCAGCTCCAGGGGCCAAACCCGTGAGCGTCCGAACCATACCTCCAGGGGCCTAACCCCCGGGGGCCCCAACCAAAGCCCCAGATGCCCAACCCCTGGGGGCCCCAACACCAGCTCCAGGGTTGCAACCCCTGAGCGCCCGAACCATAGCTCCAGGGGCCTAACCCCTGGGGCCCCAACACGAGCTCCAGGGGTCCAACCCCTGGGGGCCCTAACATCAGCTGAAGGGGCCCAACCATTGAGCGCCCGAACCATAGCTCCAGGGGCCTAATCTCTGGGGGCCCCAAAAACAGCTCCTAGGGCCCAACCCCTGAGCGCCCGAACAATACCTCCAGGGGCCTAACTCCTGGGGTGCCCAACACCAGCTG
Organism: Gopherus flavomarginatus; assembly: GCF_025201925.1. Taxonomy (NCBI): domain Eukaryota; kingdom Metazoa; phylum Chordata; order Testudines; family Testudinidae; genus Gopherus; species Gopherus flavomarginatus. The sequence continues at coordinate 7,755 of NW_026114698.1, read as the reverse complement.
CAGGGGCCCAACCCCTGGGGGCCCCAACACCAGCTCCAGGGGCCCAACCCCTCAGCGCCCGAACCATAGCTCAAGGGGCCTAATCCCTGGGACCCCAACACCAGCTCCAGGGGCCCAACCCCTGGGGGCGCCAACACCAGCTCCAGGGTCCCAACCCCTGAGCGCCCGAACCGTAGCTCCAGGGGCCTAACCACTGTTGGCCCCCACCCCAGGTCCAAGGGCCCAACGCCTGAGCGCCCGAACCACAGCGCCAGGGGCCTAACCCCTGGGGCCCCAACACCAGCTCCAGGGGCCCAACCCCTGGGAGCCCCAACACCAGCTCCAGGGGCCCAACCCCAGAGCTCCCGAACCATAGCTCCATGCAGGAAATGCTCTGTGCATTACCCTGCGTGTCTACAAGGAGTCACTGTTGCTCCATGCGGGGAAATGCTCTGTGTATTACCCTGTGTGACCACAAGGTGCCACTGTTGCTCCATGCGGGGAAATGCTCTGTGCATTACCCTATGTGGCCACATGGTGTCACTCTTGCTCCATGCAGCAAATGCACTTGGCATTACTGTGATGGAGTGGGGACTGTCTGTGTGGGGGATCGGAGAGCTTGGGGTGACTTTAGCTCAGGGGCCCCAACACCAGCTCCAGTGGCCCAACCCCTGAGCGCCCGAAACATAGCTCCAGGGGCCTAACCCCTGGGGGCCCCAACACCAGCTCCAAGGGCCCAACGCCAGAGCGCCCGAACCATAGCCCCAGGGGCCCAACCCTTGAGCGCCCAAACCATAGCTCCAGGGGCCTAACCCCTCGGGGCCCCAACCACAGCTCCAGGGGCCCAAACCCTGGGGCCCCACCACCAGCTCCAGAGGCCCAACCCCTGAGCGCCCGAACCATAGCTCCAGGGGCCCAACCTCTGAGCGCTCGAACCATAGCTCCAGAGGCCTAACCCCTGGGGCCCCAACACCAGCTCCAGGGGCCCAACCCCTGGGGCCCCAACACCAGCTCCAGGGGCCCAACCCCTGAGCGCCCGAACCATAGATCCAGGGGCCAATCCCTGGGGGCCCCAACACCAGCTCCAGGGGCCCAGCCCCTGAGCGCCCGAACCATAGCTCCAGGGGCCTAACCCCTGGGGGCCCCAACCCCAGCTCCAGAGGCCCAACCCCTGGGGGCCCCAACACCAGCTCCAGGGGCCCAACCCCTGAGCGCCCGAACCATAGCTCCAGGGGCCTAACCCCTCGGGCCCCAACAAAAGCTCCAGGGCCCTAACCCCTCGGGGCCCCAAAACCAGCTCCAGGGTCCCAACCCCTGATAGCCCGAACCACATTTCCAGGGGGCTAACCACTGGGGACCCAAACCCCAGCTCCAGGGGCCCAACCCCTGGGGGCACCAACACCAGCTCCAGGGGCCCAACCCCTGGGGGGACCAACACCAGCTCCAGGGTCCCAACCCCTGAGCGCATGAACCATAGCACCAGGGGCCTAAACCCTGGGGGCCCCAAACCCAGCTCCAGGGGCCCAACCCCTGGGGGCCTCAACACCAGCTCCAGGGGCCAAACCCGTGAGCGTCCGAACCATACCTCCAGGGGCCTAACCCCCGGGGGCCCCAACCAAAGCCCCAGATGCCCAACCCCTGGGGGCCCCAACACCAGCTCCAGGGTTGCAACCCCTGAGCGCCCGAACCATAGCTCCAGGGGCCTAACCCCTGGGGCCCCAACACGAGCTTCAGGGGTCCAACCCCTGGGGGCCCTAACATCAGCTGAAGGGGCCCAACCATTGAGCGCCCGAACCATAGCTCCAGGGGCCTAATCTCTGGGGGCCCCAAAAACAGCTCCTCGGGCCCAACCCCTGAGCGCCCGAACAATACCTCCAGGGGCCTAACTCCTGGGGTGCCCAACACCAGCTGCAGGGGCCCAACCCCTGGGGGCCCCAACACCAGCTCCAGGGGCCCAACCCCTCAGCGCCCGAACCATAGCTCAAGGGGCCTAATCCCTGGGACCCCAAAACCAGCTCCAGGGGCCCAACCCCTGGGGGCGCCAACACCAGCTCCAGGGTCCCAACCCCTGAGCGCCCGAACCGTAGCTCCAGGGGCCTAACCACTGTTGGCCCCCACCCTAGGTCCAAGGGCCCAACGCCTGAGCGCCCGAACCACAGCGCCAGGGGCCTAACCCCTGGGGCCCCAACACCAGCTCCAGGGGCCCAACCCCTGGGAGCCCCAACACCAGCTCCAGGGGCCCAACCCCAGAGCTCCCGAACCATAGCTCCATGCAGGAAATGCTCTGTGCATTACCCTGCGTGTCTACAAGGAGTCACTGTTGCTCCATGCGGGGAAATGCTCTGTGTATTACCCTGTGTGACCACAAGGTGCCACTGTTGCTCCATGCGGGGAAATGCTCTGTGCATTACCCTATGTGGCCACATGGTGTCACTCTTGCTCCATGCAGCAAATGCACTTGGCATTACTGTGATGGAGTGGGGACTGTCTGTGTGGGGGATCGGAGAGCTTGGGGTGACTTTAGCTCAGGGGCCCCAACACCAGCTCCAGTGGCCCAACCCCTGAGCGCCCGAAACATAGCTCCAGGGGCCTAACCCCTGGGGGCCCCAACATCAGCTCCAAGGGCCCAACGCCTGAGCGCCCGAACCATAGCCCCAGGGGCCCAACCCTTGAGCGCCCGAACCATAGCTCCAGGGGCCTAACCCCTGGGGGCCCCAACCACAGCTCCAGGGGCCCAAACCCTGGGGCCCCACCACCAGCTCCAGAGGCCCAACCCCTGAGCGCCCGAACCATAGCTCCAGGGGCCCAACCTCTGAGCGCTCGAACCATAGCTCCAGAGGCCTAACCCCTGGGGCCCCAACACCAGCTCCAGAGGCCCAACCCCTGGGGCCCCAACACCAGCTCCAGGGGCCCAACCCCTGAGCGCCCGAACCATAGCTCCAGGGGCCAATCCCAGGGGGCCCCAACACCAGCTCCAGGGGCCCAACCCCTGAGCGCCCGAACCATAGCTCCAGGGGCCTAACCCCTGGGGGCCCCAACCCCAGCTCCAGGGGCCCAACCCCTGGGGGCCCCAACACCAGCTCCAGGGGCCCAACCCCTGAGCGCCCGAACCATAGCTCCAGGGGCCTAAGCCCTCGGGCCCCAACACCAGCTCCAGGGCCCTAACCTCTCAGGGCTCCAACACCAGCTCCAGGGGCCCAACCTCTGAGAGCCCGAACCATATCTCTAGGGGGCTAACACCTGGGGACCCGAACCCCAGCTCCAGGGGCCCAACCCCTGAGGGCCCCAACACCAGCTCCAGGGGCCCACCCCCTGGGGGCCCCAACACCAGCTCCAGGGGCCCAACCCCTGAGCGCCCGAACCATAGCTCCAGGGGCCTAACCCCTGGGGGCCCCAACCCCAGCTCCAGATGCCCAACCCCTGGGGCCCCAACACAAGCTCCAGGGTTGCAACCCCTGAGCGCCCGAACCATAGCTCCAGGGGCCTAACCCCTGAGGGCCCCAACACCAGCTCCAGGGGCCCAACCCCTGAGTGCTCGAACAATACCTCCAGGGGCCTGACCCCTAGGGGCCCCAACACCAGCTCCAGGGGCCCAACCCCTCATCAGTCGAACCATAGCTACAGGGGCTTAACCCCTGGGGGCCCACGACCCCAGCTCCAAGGGCCCAACCCCTGAGCGCCCGTACCACAGCTCCAGGGGCCTAACCCCTGGGGGCCCAAATCCCAGCTCCAGCGGCCCAACCCCTGGGGGCCCCAACACCAGCTCCAGGGGCCCAACCCCTGAGCGCCCGAACCATAGCTATAGGGGCCTAACACCTGGGGCCCCAACACCAGCTCCAGGAGTCCAGCCCCTGGGGGCCCAAACACCAGCTCCAAGGGCCCAACCCCAGAGCTCCCTAACCATAGCTCCAGGGGCCTAACCCCTGGGGGCCCCCACCCCAGCTCCAAGGGCCCAACCCCTGAGCGCCCGAACCATAGCTCCAGGGGCCCAACCCCAGAGCACCTGAACCATAGCTCCAGGGGCCTAAGCCCTCGGGCCCTAACACCAGCTCCAGGGCCCTAACCTCTCAGGGCTCCAACACCAGGTCCAGGGGCCCAAACCCTGAGAGCCCGAACCATATCTCTAGGGGGCTAACCCCTGGGGACCCGAACCCCAGCTCCAGGGGCCCAACCCCTGGGGGCTCCAACACCAGCTCCAGGGGCCAACCCCCTGGGGTCCCCAACACCAGCTCCAGGGGCCCAACCCCTGAGCACCCGAACCATAGCTCCAGGGGCCTAACCCCTGGGGGCCCCAACCCCAGCTCCAGAGGCCCAACCCCTGGGGGCCCCAACACCAGCTCCAGGGTTGCAACCCCTGAGCGCCCGAACCATAGCTCCAGGTGCCTAACCCCTGGAGCCCCAACACCAGCTCCAGGGGCCCAACCCCTGAGTACTCGAAAAATACCTCAAGGGGCCTGACCCCTGGGGGCCCCAACACCAGCTCCAGGGGCCCAACCCCTGAGCACTCGAACCATAGCTACAGGGGCTTAACCCCTGGGGGCCCCCACCCCAGCTCCAAGGGCCCAAAAATGAGCGCCCGAACCATTGCTCCAGGGGCCTAACCCCTGGGGCCCCAAAACCCAGCTCCAGCGGCCCAACCCCTGGGGGCCCCAACACCAGCTCCAGGGGCCCAACCCCTGGGGCCCTCGACCCCAGCTCCAGGGGCCCAACCCCTGTGCGCCCGTACCACAGCTCCAGGGGTCTAACCCCTGGGGGCCCAAATCCCAGCTCCAGCGGCCCAACTCCTGGGGGCCCCAACACCAGCTCCAGGGGCCCAACCCCTGAGCGCCAAAACCATAGCTATAGGGGCCTAACCCCTGGGGCCCCAACACCAGCTCCAGGGGCCCAACCCCTGACAGCCCCAACACCAGCTCCAGGGGCCCAACCCATGAGTGCCCGAACCATAGCTCCAGGGGCTTAACCCCTGGGGCCCCAACACTAGCTCCAGGGGCCCAGACCCTGGGGGTCCGAACACCAGTCCAGGGGCCCACCCGAGCGCCCGAAGCATAGCTCGAGGGGCCTAAGCCCTCGGGGCCACAACACCAGCTCCAAGGGCCCAACCCCTGAGCGCCCGAACCATAGCTCCAGGGGCCTAACCCCTGGGGGCTCCCACCCCAGTTCCAAGGGCCCAATCTCTGAGCGCCCGAACCATAGCTCCAGGGGCCCAGCCCCTGAGCGCCCGAACCATAGCTCCAGGGGCCTAACCCCTCGGGCCCCAACACCAGCTCCAGGGCCCTAACCCCTCGGGGCCCAAACACCAGCTCCAACGGCCCAACCCCTGAGCGCCGGAACCATAGCTCCAGGGGCCTAACCCCTGGGGGCCCCAACCCGAGCCCCAGGAGCCCAAACCCTGGGGGCCCCAGCACCAGCTCCAGGGGCCCAACCCCTGGGGGCCCCAACAAAGGCTATAGGGGCCCAAACCCTCAGCGCCCGAACCATAGCTCCAGGGACATAACCCCCGTGGGCTCCAACATGAGCTCCAGGGGCCGAACCCCTGTGGGCCCCAACACAAGCTCAAGGATCCCAACCCCTGAGTGCCCGAACCATAGCTCCAGGGGCCTAACCCCTGGGGCCCCAACCACAGCTCCAGGGGCCCAACCCCTGCGGACCCCAACACCAACTCCAGGAGCCCAACCCCTGAGAGCCCGAACCATGGCTCCAGGGGCCTAACCCCTGGGGCCCCAAAACCAGCTCCAGGGGCCCAACCCCTGGGGGCACCAACAAAGGCTACAGGGGCCAAACCCCTCAGCGCCCAAACCATAGCTCCAAGGGTATAACCCCCATGGGCTCCAACCCGAACTCCAGGGGCCGAACCCCTGGGGGCCCCAACACCGGCTCAAGGATCCCAACCCCTGAGCGCCCGAACCATAGCTCCAGGGGCCTATCCCCCGGGGCCCAACCACAGCTCCAGGAGCCCAACCCCTGAGAGCCCGAACCATAGCTCCAGGGGCCTAATCCCTGGGGGCCTCAACACAAGCTCCAAGGGCCCAACCCCTGAGCGCCCGAACCATAGCTCCATTGGCCTAACCCCTGGGGGCTCCCACACCAGTTCCAAGGGCCCAACCTCTGAGCGCCCGAACCATAGCTCCAGGGGCCCAACCCCTGAGCGCCCGAACCATAGCTCCAGGGGCCTAACCCCTCGGGCCCCAATACCAGCTCCAGGGCCCTAACCCCTCGGAGCCCCATCACCAGCTCCAGGGGCCCAACCCCTGAGCGCCCGAACCATAGCTCCAGGGGCCTAACCCTTGGGGGCCCCAACAAAGGCTTCAGGGGCCCAACCCCTCAGCGCCCGAACCATAACTCCAGGGGTCTAACCCCCGGGGGCTCCAACCCGAGCTCCAAGGGCCGAACCCCTGGGGGCCCCAACACCAGCTCCAGGGTCCCAACCCCTGTGCGCCCAACCATAGCTCCAGGGGCCTAACCCCCGGGGGCCCCAACCACAGCTCCAGGGGACCAACCCCTGCGGACCCCAACGCCAGCTCCAGGAGCCCAAGCCCTGAGCGCCCGAACCATAGCTCCAGCGGCCTAATCCCTGGGGGCCTCAACACCAGCTCCAAGGGCCCAACCCCTGAGCGCCCGAACCATAGCTCCAGGGGCCTAACCCCTGGGGGCCCCCAGCCCAGCTCCAAGGGCCCTTCCCCTGAGCGCCCGAACCATAGCTCCAGGGGCCTAACCCCTCGGGCCCCAACACCAGCTCCAGGGGCCTAACCCCTGGGGGCTCCCACCCCAGTTCCAAGGGCCCAATCTCTGAGTGCCCGAACCATAGCTCCAGGGGCCCAGCCCCTGAGCGCCCGAACCATAGCTCCAGGGGCCTAACCCCTCGGGCCCCAACACCAGCTCCAGGGCCCTAACCCCTCGGGGCCCAAACACCAGCTCCAACGGCCCAACCCCTGAGCGCCGGAACCATAGCTCCAGGGGCCTAACCCCTGGGGGCCCCAACCCGAGCCCCAGGAGCCCAAACCCTGGGGGCCCCAGCACCAGCTCCAGGGGCCCAACCCCTGGGGGCCCCAACAAAGGCTATAGGGGCCCAAACCCTCAGCGCCCGAACCATAGCTCCAGGGACATAACCCCCGTGGGCTCCAACATGAGCTCCAGGGGCCGAACCCCTGTGGGCCCCAACACAAGCTCAAGGATCCCAACCCCTGAGTGCCCGAACCATAGCTCCAGGGGCCTAACCCCTGGGGCCCCAACCACAGCTCCAGGGGCCCAACCCCTGCGGACCCCAACACCAACTCCAGGAGCCCAACCCCTGAGAGCCCGAACCATGGCTCCAGGGGCCTAACCCCTGGGGCCCCAAAACCAGCTCCAGGGGCCCAACCCCTGGGGGCACCAACAAAGGCTACAGGGGCCAAACCCCTCAGCGCCCAAACCATAGCTCCAAGGGTATAACCCCCATGGGCTCCAACCCGAACTCCAGGGGCCGAACCCCTGGGGGCCCCAACACCGGCTCAAGGATCCCAACCCCTGAGCGCCCGAACCATAGCTCCAGGGGCCTATCCCCCGGGGCCCAACCACAGCTCCAGGAGCCCAACCCCTGAGAGCCCGAACCATAGCTCCAGGGGCCTAATCCCTGGGGGCCTCAACACAAGCTCCAAGGGCCCAACCCCTGAGCGCCCGAACCATAGCTCCATTGGCCTAACCCCTGGGGGCTCCCACCCCAGTTCCAAGGGCCCAACCTCTGAGCGCCCGAACCATAGCTCCAGGGGCCCAACCCCTGAGCGCCCGAACCATAGCTCC
>NW_026114697.1:0-54682 GCF_025201925.1 Gopherus flavomarginatus | reverse complement strand
CCCGCACCATAGCTCCAGGAGCCCAACCCCTGGGGTCCCGAGCCATTCCTCCAGGGGCCCAACCCCTGGGGGCCCGAACCATACCTCCAGGGGCCCAACCCCTGGGCGCCCCAACACCAGTTCCAGGGGCCCAACCCCTGAGGGCCCCAAAACCATCTCCAGGGGCCCAGCCCATGGGGGCCCGAACCATAGCTCCAGGGCCCCAACCCCTGGGGGCCCGAACCATAGCTCCAGGGGCCCAATCCCTGGGGGCCCGAACCATAGGTCCAGTGACTCAACCCCTGGGGGCCCGAACCATAGCTCCAGTTGCCCCACCCCTGGGGGTTTCCACACCAGCTCCAGGGGCCCAACCCCTGGGGGCCCGAACCATAGCACCAGGGGCCCAACCCCTGGGGGCCCCAAAACCAGCTCCAGGGGCCCAACCCCTGGGGGCCCGAACCATACCTCCAGGGGCCCAACCCCTGGGGTCCCCAACACCACCTCCAGGTGCCCAACCCCTGGGGACCCGAACCATAGCTCCAGGGATCCAACCCCTGGGGGCCCCAACACCAGCTCCAGGGGCCCAACCCCTGGGGGCCCGAACCATAGCTCCAGGGGCCCAACCCCTGGGGGCCCGAACCATAGCTCCAGGGGCCCACCCCCTGGGGGCCCCAACACCAGCTCCAGGGGCCCAACCTCTGGGGGCCCGAACCACAGCTCCAGGGGCCCAACCCCTGGGGGCCCCAACACCAGCTACAGGGGCCCAACCCCTGGGGGCCCGAACCATAGCTCCAGGGCCCCAACCACTGGGGGCCCCAACACCAACTCCAGGGGACCAACCCCTGGGGGCCACAACACCAGCTCCAGGGGCCTAACCCCTGGGGGCCCGAACGATAGCTCCAGGGTCCCAACCCCTGGGGGCCCCAACACCAGCTCCAGGAGCCCAACCCCTGGGGGCCCGAGCCATTCCTCCAGGGGCCCAACCCCTGGGGGCCCGAACCATACCTCCAGGGGCCCAACCCCTGGGCGCCCCAACACCAGTTCCAGGGGCCCAACCCCTGGGGGCCCCAACACCAGCTCCAGGGGCCCAACCCCTGGGGGTCCGAACCATTGCTCCAGGGGCCCAACCCCTGGGGGACCAAAACCAGCTCCAGGGGCCCAGCCCATGGGGGTCCGAACCATATCTCCAGGGGCCCAACCCCTGGGGACCCGAACCATAGCTCCAGGGGCCCAATCCCTGGGGGCCCGAACCATAGGTCCAGTGACTCAACCCCTGGGGGCCCGAACCATAGCTCCAGTTGCCCCACCCCTGGGGGTTTCCACACCAGCTCCAGGGGCCCAACCCCTGGGGGCCCGCACCATAGCTCCAGGGGCCCAACCCCTGGGGGCCCGAACCATAGCTCCAGGGGCACAACCCCTGGGGGCTCCAACACCAGATCCACGGGCCCAACCCCTGGGGGCCAGAACCATAGCTCCAGGGGCACAGCCCCTGGGGGCCACAACACCAGATCCAGGGGCCCAACCCCTGGGGGCTCGAACCATAGTTCCAGGGGCCCAAAGCCTAGGGGCCCCAACACCAGCTACAGGGGTCAAACCACTGGGGGCCCGAACCATAGCTCCAAGGGCCGAACCCCTGGGGCCCCGAACCATAGCTCCACGGGCCCAACCCCTGGGGGCCCGAACACCAGCTCCAGGGGCCTAACCCCTGGGGGCCCCAACACCAGCTCCAGGGGCCAAACCCCTGGGGGCCCGAACCATAGCTCCAGGGGCCCAACCCCTTGGGGCCCCAACACCAGCTCCAGGGGCCCAACCCCTGGGGGCCCTAACCATAGCTCCAGGGGCCCAACCCCTGGGGGCCCCAACACCAGCTCCAGGGGCCCAACCCCTGGGGGCCCGAACCATAGCTCCAGGGGCCCAACCCCTGGGGCCCCAACTCCAGCTCCAGGGGCCCAACCCCAGGGGGCTCGAACCATAGCTCCAGGGGCCAAACCCCTGGGGGCCCCAACACCAGCTCCAGGGGCCCAACCCCTTCGGACCCCAACACCAGCTCCACTGGCCCAATCCCTGGGGGCCCGAACCTTAGCTCCAGGGGCCCAACCCCTGGGGGCCCCAACACCAGCTCCAGGGGCCCAATCCCTGGTGGCCCGAACCATAGCTCCAGGGGCCCAACCCCTGGGGGCCCCGACACCAGCTTCAGGAGCCCAACCCCTGGGGGACCCAACACCAGCTCCAGGGGCCCAAACCCTGGGGGCCCGAACCATAGCTCCAGGGGTCCAACCTCTAGGGGCCCCAACACCAGCTCCAGGAGCCCAACCCCTGGGGGCCCGAGCCATTGCTCCAGGAGCCCAACCCCTGGGGGCCCGAACCATAGCTCCAGGGGCCCAACCCCTGAGGGCCCCAACACCAGCTCCAGGGTCCCAACCCCTGGGGGCCCCAACACAAGCTCCAGGGTCCCAAACCCTGGGGGCCCGAACCATACCTCCAGGGGCCCAACCCCTGGGGGCCGCAACACCAGCTCCAGGGGCTCAACCCCTGGGGGCTCGAACCATAGCTCCAGGGGCCCAACCCCTGGGGGCCCCAACACCAGCTCCAGGGTCCCAACCCCTTCGGACCCCAACACCAGCTCCAGGGGCCCAACCCCTGGGGGCCCGAACCATTGCTCCAGGGGCCCAACCCCTGGGGGCCCCAACACCAGCTCCAGGGGCCCAATCCCTGGGGGACCGAACCATATCTCCAGGAGCCCAACCCCTGGGGGCCCCGACACCAGCTTCAGGAGCCCAACCCCTGGGGGCCCCTACACCAGCTCCAGCGGCCCAACCTGTGGGGGCCCGAACCATAGATCCAGGGAGCCAACCCCTGGGGGCCCCAACACCAGCTCCAGGGGCCCAACCCCTGGGGGCCCCAACACCAGCTCCAGGGTCCCAACCCCTGGGGGCCCGAACCATTGCTCCAGGGGCCCAACTCCTGGGGGCCCGAACCATAGCTCCAGTACCCAACCCCTGGGGGCCCCAACACCAGCTCCAGGTTCCCAACCCATGGGGGCATCAAAACCAGCTCCAGGGGCCCAACCACTGGGGCCCCGATCCATAGCTCCAGGGTCCCAACCCCTGGGGGCCCCAACACCAGCTCCAAGGGCCCAACCCCTGGGGGCCCGAACCATAGCTCCAGGGGCCCAACCCCTGGGGGCCCCAATACCAGCTCCAGGGGCCCAACCCCTGGGGGCCCGAACCATAGCTCCAGGTGCCCAACCCCTGGGGGCCCCAACACCAGCTCCAGGAGCCCAACCCCTGGGGGCCCGAATCATAGCTCCAGGTTCCCAACCCCTGGGGGCCCCAACACCAGCTCCAGGGGCACAACCCCTGGGGGCCCGAACCATAGCTCCAGGAGCCCAACCCCTGGCGTCCCGAACCATAGCTCCAGGGGCCCAACCCCTGGGGGCCCCAACACCAGCTCCAGGGGCCCAATCCCTGGGGGCCCGAACCATAGCTCCAGGGGCCCAATCCCTGGGGGCCCCAACACCAGCTCTATTGGCCCAACTCCTGGGGGCCCGAACCATAGCTCCAGGGGCCCAACCCCTGGGGGCAGGAACCATAGTTCCATGGGCCCAACCCCTGGGGGCCCCAACACCAGCTCCAGGGGCCCAACCCCTGGGGGCCCGAACCATAGCTCCAGGGGCCCAACCCCTGGGGGCCCCAACACCAGCGCCAGGGGCCCAACCCCTGGAGGCCCGAACCATAGCTCCAGGGGCCCAACGCGTGGGGGTCCCTACACCAGCTCCAGGGGCCCAACCCCTGGGGGCCCCAACACCAGCTCCAGGGGCCCAACCCCTGGGGGCCCGAACCATAGCTCCAGGGGCCCAACCATTGGGGGCCCCAACACCAGCTCCAGGGGCCCAACCCCTGGGAGCCCGAGCCATTCCTCCAGGAGCCCAACCCCTGGGGGCCCGAACCATAGCTCCAGGAGCCCAACCCCTGGGGGCCCCAACACCAGCTCCAGGGTCCCAACCCCTGGGGGCCCCAACACCAGCTCCAGGGTCCCAAACCCTGGGGGCCCGAACCATAGCTCCAGGGGCCCAACCCCTGGGGCCCCAACACCAGCTCCAGGGGCTAAACCCCTGGGGGCTCGAACCATAGCTCCAGGGACCCAACCCCTGGGGGCCCCAACACCAGCTCCAGGGGCCCAACCCCTTCGGACCCCAACAGCAGCTCCAGGGGCCCAACCCCTGGGGGCAAGAACCATAGCTCCAGGGGCCCAACCCCTGGGGGCCCCAACACCAGCTCCAGTTGCCCAATCCCTGGGGGCCCGAACCATATCTCCAGGGGCCCAACCCCTGGGGGCCCCGACACGAGCTTCAGGAGCCCAACCCCTGGGGGCCCCTACACCAGCTCCAGGGGCCCAACCCGTGGGGGCCCGAACCATAGATCCAGGGAGCCAACCCCTGGGGGCCCCAACACCAGCTCCAGGGGCCCAACCCCTGGGGACCCCAACACCAGCTCCAGGGTCCCAACCGCTGGGGGCCCGAACCATTGCTCCAGGGGCCCAGCCCCTGGGGGCCCGAACCATAGCTCCAGTACCCAACCCCTGGGGGCCCCAACACCAGCTCCAGGGGCCCAACCCCTGGGGGCCCCAACACCAGCTCCAGGGGCCCAAACCCTGGGGGCCCGAACCATAGCTCCAGGGGCCCAACCCCTGGGGGCCCCAACACCAGCTCCAGGGTCCCAACCCCTGGGGGCATCAAAACCAGCTCCAGGGGCCCAACCACTGGGGCCCGATCCATAGCTCCTGGGTCTCAACCCCTGGGGGCCCCAACACCAGCTCCAAGGGACCAAACCCCTGGGGGACCGAACCATAGCTCCAGGGGCCCAACCCCTGGGGGCCCCAATACCAGCTCCAGTGGCCCAACCCCTGGGGGCCCGAACCATAGCTCCAGGTGCCCAACCCCTGGGGGCCCCTACACCAGCTCCAGGGGCCCAACCCGTGGGGGCCCGAACCATAGATCCAGGGAGCCAACCCCTGGAGGCCCCAACACCACCTCCAGGGGCCCAACCCCTGGGGACCCCAACACCAGCTCCAGGGTCCCAACCACTGGGGGCCCGAACCATTGCTCCAGGGGCCCAGCCCCTGGGGGCCCGAACCATAGCTCCAGTACCCAACCCCTGGGGGCCCCAACACCAGCTCCAGGGGCCCAACCCCTGGGGGCCCCAACACCAGCTCCAGGGGCCCAAACCCTGGGGGCCCGAACCATAGCTCCAGGGGCCCAACCCCTGGGGGCCCCAACACCAGCTCCAGGGTCCCAACCCCTGGGGGCATCAAAACCAGCTCCAGGGGCCCAACCACTGGGGCCCCGATCCATAGCTCCTGGGTCTCAACCCCTGGGGGCCCCAACACCAGCTCCAAGAGACCAAACCCCTGGGGGACCGAACCATAGCTCCAGGGGCCCAACCCCTGGGGGCCCCAATACCAGCTCCAGGGGCCCAACCCCTGGCGGCACGAACCATCGCTCCAGGGGCCCAACCCCTGGGGGCCCGAACACCAGCTCCAGGGGCCCAATCCCTGGGAGCCCGAACCATAGCTCCAGGGGCCCAATCCCTGGGGGCCCCAACACCAGCTCCAGGGGCCCAACCCCTGGGGGCCGGAACCATAGCTCCAGGGGCCCAACGCGTGGAGGTCCCTACACCAGCTCCAGGGGCCCAACCCCTGGGGGCCCCAACACCAGCTCCAGGGGCCCAACCCCTGGGGGCCCGAACCATAGCTCCAGGGGCCCAACCCCTGGGGGCCCCAACACCAGCTTCAGGGGCCCAAGCCCTGGGGGCCCCAAAACCAGCTACAGGGGCCCAACCCCTGGGGGCCCGAACCATAGCTCCAGGGGCCCTACCCCTAGGGGCCCCAAGACCAACTCCAGGGGCCCAACCCCTGGGGCCCCAACACCAGCTCCAGGGCCCCAACCCCTGGGGGCCCGAACCACAGCTCCAGGGGCCCAACCCCTGGGGGCCCGAACCATAGCTCCAGGGGCCCAACCCCTGGGGGCCCCAACACCAGCTCCAGGGGCCCAAGCCCTATGGGCCTCAAAACCAGCTACAGGGGCCCAACCCCTGGGGGCCCGAACCATAGCTCCAGGGGCCCTACCCCTAGGGGCCCCAAGACCAACTCCAGGGGCCCAACCCCTGGGGCCCCAACACCAGCTCCAGGGGCCCAACCCCTGGGGGCCCGAACCACAGCTCCAGGGGCCCAACCCCTGGGGGCCCGAACCATAGCTCCAGGGGCCCAACCCCTGGGGGCCCCAACACCAGCTCCAGGGGCCCAACCCCTGGGGGCCCCAACACCAGCTCCAGGGGCCCAACCCCTGGGGACCCGAACCATAGCCCCAGGGGCCCAACCCCTGTGGGCCCCAACACCAGCTCCAGAGGCCCAAGCCCTGGGGGCCCGAACCATAGCTCCAGGGCCCTAACCCCTGGGGGCCTCAACACCAGCTCCAGGGGCCCAACCCCTGGGGGCCCCAACACCAGCTCCAGGGGCCTAACCCCTGGGTACCCGAACCATAGCTCCAGGGGCCCAACCCCTGGGGTCCCCAACACTAGCTCCAGGGGCCCAACCCCTGGGGGCCCGACCCATAGCTCCTGGGGTCCAAACCCTGGGGGCCCCAACACCAGCTCCAGGGGCCCAACCCCTGGGGGCCCGAACCATAGCTCCAGGGGACAAACCCTTGGGGGCCCCAACACCAGCTCCAGGGCCTCAACCCCTGGGGGCCCGAACCATAGCTCCAGGGGCCCAACCCCTGGGGGCCCCAACGCCAGCTCCAGGGGCGCAACCCCTGGGGGCCCCAACACCAGCACCAGGGGCCCAACCCCTGGGGGCCCGAACCATAGCTCCAGGGGTCCAACTCCTGGGGGCCCCAACACCAGCTCCAGTGGCCCAACCCCTTGGGGCCCGAACCATAGCTCCAAGGACCCAAACCCTGGGGGCCCCAACATCATCTCCAAGGGCCCAACTCCTGGGGGAGCCAACACCAGCTCCAGGGGCCCAACCCCTGGGGGCCCGAACCATAGCCCCAGGGGCCCAACCCCTGGGGGCCCGAACCATTGCTCCAGGGGCCCAACAACTGGGGGCCCCAACACCAGCTCCAGGGGCCCAACCCCTGGTGGCCCAAACACCAGCTCGAGGGCCCAACCCCTGGGGGCCCGACCCCTAAGCTCCAGGGGCCAAACCACTGGGGGCCCAAACCATAGCTCCAGGAGCCCAACCCCTGGGGGCCCCAACACCAGCTCCAGGGGCCCAACCCCTTGGGACCCGAACCATAGCTCCAGGGGCCAAAACCCTAGGGGCCCCAACACCAGCTCCAGGGGCCCAACCCCTGGGGGCCCGAACCACAGCTCCAGGGGCCCAACCCCTGGGGGCCCCGACACCAGCTCCAGGGGCCCAACCCCTGGGGGCCCGAACCATAGCTCCAGGGGCCCAATCGGTGGGGACCACAACACCAGCTCCAGGGGCCCAGTTCCTGGGGTCCCGAACCATAGCTCCAGGGCCCCAATCCCTGGGGGTTCCAACACCAGCTCCAGGGTCCCAAAACCTGGGGGCCCGAACCATAGCTCCAGGGGCCAAGCCCCTGGGGGCCTCAAGACCAACTCCAGGGGCCCAACCCCTGGGGCCCCAACACCAGCTCCAGGGCCCCAACCCCTGGGGGCCCGAACCACAGCTCCAGGGGCCCAACCCCTGGGGGCCCGAACCATAGCTCCAGGGGCCCAACCCCTGGGGGCCCCAACACCAGCTCCAGGGGCCCAAGCCCTATGGGCCCCAAAACCAGCTACAGCGGCCCAACCCCTGGGGGCCCGAACCATAGCTCCAGGGGCCCTACCCCTAGGGGCCCCAAGACCAACTCCAGGGGCCCAACCCCTGGGGCCCCAACACGAGCTCCAGGGGCCCAACCCCTGGGGGCCCGAACCACAGCTCCAGGGGCCCAACCCCTGGGGGCCCGAACCATAGCTCCAGGGGCCCAACCCCTGGGGGCCCCAACACCAGCTGCAGGGGCCCAAACCCTGGGGGCCCCAACACCAGCTCCAGGGGCCCAACCCCTGGGGACCCGAACCATAGCCCCAGGGGCCCAACCCCTGTGGGCCCCACCACCAGCTCCAGAGGCCCAAGCCCTGGGGGCCCGAAACATAGCTCCAGGGCCCTAACCCCTGGGGGCCTCAACACCAGCTCCAGGGGCCCAACCCCTGGGATCACCAACACCAGCTCCAGGGGCCTAACCCCTGGGTAACCGAACCATAGCTCCAGGGGCCCAACCCCTGGGGGCCCCAACACCAGCTCCAGGGGCCCAACCCCTGGGGGCCCGACCCATAGCTCCTGGGGTCCATACCCTGGGGGCCCCAACACCAGCTCCAGGGGCCCAACCCCTGGGGGCCCGAACCATAGCTCCAGGGGACAAACCCTTGGGGGCCCCAACACCAGCTCCAGGGCCTCAACCCCTGGGGGCCCGAACCATAGCTCCAGGGGCCCAACCCCTGGGGGCCCCAACACCAGCTCCAGGGGCGCAACCCCTGGGGGCCCCAACACCAGCACCAGGGGCCCAACCCCTGGGGGCCCAAACCATAGCTCAAGGAGTCCAACTCCTGGGGGCCCCAACACCAGCTCCAGTGGCCCAACCCCTTGGGGCCCGAACCATAGCTCCAAGGACCCAAACCCTGGGGGCCCCAACATCATCTCCAAGGGCCCAACTCCTGGGGGAGCCAACACCAGCTCCAGGGGCCCAACCCCTGGGGGCCCGAACCATAGCCCCAGGGGCCCAACCCCTGGGGGCCCGAACCATTGCTCCAGGGGCCCAACAACTGGGGGCCCCAACACCAGCTCCAGGGGCCCAACCCCTGGTGGCCCAAACACCAGATCCAGGGCCCAACCCCTGGGGGCCCGAACCCTAAGCTCCAGGGGCCAAACCACTGGGGGCCCAAACCATAGCTCCAGGAGCCCAACCCCTGGGGGCCCCAACACCAACTCCAGGGGCCCAACCCCTGGGGACCCGAACCATAGCTCCAGGGGCCAAAACCCTAGGGGCCCCAACACCAGCTCCAGGGGCCCAACCCCTGGGGGCCCGAACCACAGCTCCAGGGGCCCAACCCCTGGGGGCCCCGACACCAGCTCCAGGGGCCCAAACCCTGGGGGCCCGAACCATAGCTCCAGGGGCCCAATCGGTGGGGACCACAACACCAGCTCCAGGGGCCCAGTTCCTGGGGGCCCGAACCATAGCTCCAGGGCCCCAACCCCTGGGGGTTCCAACACCAGCTCCAGGGTCCCAAAACCTGGGGGCCCGAACCATAGCTCCAGGGGCCCAACCCCTGGGGGCCCCAACACCAGCTCCAGGGGCCCAACCCCTTGGGGCCCCAACACCAGCTCCAGGGGCCCAACCCCTGGGGGCCCGAACCATAGCTCCAGGGGCCCAACCCCTGGGGGCCCCAACACCAGCTCCAGGGGCCCAACCACTGGGGGCCCCAACACCAGCTCCAGGAGCCCAACACCTGGGGGCCCGAGCCATTCCTCCAGGGGCCCAACCCCTGGGGGCCCGAACCATACCTCCAGGGGCCCAACCCCTGGGCGCCCCAACACCAGTTCCAGGGGCCCAACCATTGGGGGCCCCAATACCAGCTCCAGGGGCTCAACCCCTGGGGGTCCGAACCATTGCTCCATGGGCCCAACCCCTGGGGGCCCCAAAACCAGCTCCAGGGGCCCAGCCCATGGGGGCCCGAACCATAGCTCCAGGGGCCCAACCCCTGGGGGTCCGAACCATAGCTCCAGGGGCCCAATTCCCTGGGGGCCCGAACCATAGGTCCAGTGACTCAACCCCTGGGGTCCCCAACACCAGCTCCAGGGGCCCAACCCCTGGGGACCCGAACCATAGCTCCAGGGGTCCAACCCCTGGGGGCCCCAACACCAGTTCCAGGGGCCCAAACCCTGGGGGCCCGAACCATAGCTCAAGGGGCCCAACCCCTGGGGGCCCGAAACATAGCTCCAGGGGGCCACCCCCTGGGGGCCCCAACACCAGCTCCAGTGGCCCAACCCCTGGGGGCCCGAACCATAGCTCCAGGGGCCCAACCCCTGGGGGCCCCAACACCAGCTTCAGGGGCCCAACCCCTGGGGGCCCGAACCATAGCTCCAGGGCCCCATCCCCTGGGGGCCCCAACACCAACTCCAGGGGCCCAACCCCTGGGGACCCCAACACCAGCTCCAGGGGCCTAACCCCTGGGGGCCCGAACCATAGCTCCAGGATCCCAACCCCTAGGGACCCCAACACCAGCTCCAGGAGCCCAACCCCTGGGGGCTCCAACACCAGCTCCAGAGGCCCAACCCCTGGGGGTCCGAACCATTGCTCCAGGGGCCCAACCCCTGGGGGACCAAAACCAGCTCCAGTGACTCAACCCCTGGGGGCCCGAACCATAGCTCCAGTTGCCCCACCCCTGGGGGTTTCCACACCAGCTCCAGGGGCCCAACCCCTGGGGGCCCGAACCATAGCTCCAGGGGCCCAACCCCTTGGGGCCCCAACACCAGCTCCAGGGGCCCAACCCCTGGGGGCCCTAACCATAGCTCCAGGGGCCCAATCCCTGGGGGCCCCAACACCAGCTCCAGGGCCCAACCCCTGGGGGCCCGAACCATAGCTCCAGGGGCCCAACCCCTGGGGGCCCCAACTCCAGCTCCAGGGGCCCAACCCCTGGGGGCTCGAACCATAGCTCCAGGGGCCCAACCCCTGGGGGCCCAAACACCAGCTCCAGGGGCCCAACCCCTTCGGACCACAACACCAGCTCCACGGGCCCAACCCCTGGGGGCCCGAACCATAGCTCCAGGGGCCCAACCCCTGGGGGCTCCAACACCAGATCCAGGGGACCAATCGCTGATGGCCCGAACCATAGCTCCAGGGGCCCAACCCCTGGGGGTCCCGACACCAGCTTCAGGAGCCCAACCCCTGGGGGACCCAACACCAGCTCCACGGGCCCATACCCTGGGGGCCCGAACCATAGCTCCAGGGGTCCAACCTCTAGGGGCCCCAACACCAGCTCCAGGAGCCCAACCCCTGGGGGCCCGAGCCATTGCTCCAGGAGCCCAACCCCTGGGGGCCCGAACCATAGCTCCAGGGGCCCAACCCCTGGGGGCCCCAACACCAGCTCCAGGGGCCCAACCCCTTCGGACCCCAACACCAGCTCCACGGGCCCAACCCCTGGGGACCCGAACCATAGCTCCAGGGGTCCAACCCCTGGGGGCCCCAACACCAGCTCCAGGGGCCCAAACCCTGGGGGCCCGAACCATAGCTCAAGGGGCCCAACCCCTGGGGGCCCGAACCATAGCTCCAGGGGCCCACCCCCTGGGGGCCCCAACACCAGCTCCAGGGGCCCAACCCCTGGGGGCCCGAACCATAGCTCCAGGGGCCCAACCCCTGGGGGCCCCAACACCAGCTTCAGGGGCCCAACCCCTGGGGGCCCGAACCATAGCTCCAGGGCCCCAACCCCTGGGGGCCCCAACACCAACTCCAGGAGCCCAACCCCTGGGGCCCCTACACCAGCTCCAGGGGCCCAACCCGTGGGGGCCCTAACCATAGATCCAGGGAGCCAACCCCTGGGGGCCCCAAAACCAGCTCCAGGGGCCCAACCCCTGGGGGCCCCAACACCAGCTCCAGGGTCCCAACCCCTGGGGGCCCGAACCATTGCTCCAGGGGACCAACCCCTGGGGGCCCGAACCACAGCTCCAGTACCCAACCCCTGGGGGCCCCAACACCAGCTCCAGGAGCCCAACCCCTGGGGGCCCCAACACCAGCTCCAGGGTCCCAAACCCTGGGGGCCCGAACCATAGCTCCAGGGGCCCAACCCCTGGGGGCCCCAACACCAGCTCCAGGGTCCCAACCCCTGGGGGCATCAAAACCAGCTCCAGGGTCCCAACCCCTGGGGACCCGAACACCAGCTCCAAGGGCCCAAACCCTGGGGGCCCGAACCATAGCTCCAGGGGCCCAACCCCTGGGGGCCCGAACCATAGCTCCAGGTGCCCAACCCCTTGGGGACCCAACACCAGCTCCAGGAGCCCAACCCCTGGGGGCCCGAACAATAGCTACAGGGGCCCAACCCCTGGCGGCCCGAACCATAGCTCCAGGGGCCCAACCCCTGGGGGCCCCAACACCAGCTCCAGGGGCCCAATCCCTGGGGGCCCGAACCATAGCTCCAGGGGCCCAATCCCTGGGGGCCCCAACACCAGCTCCAAGGGCCCAACTCCTGGGGGCCCCAACACCAGCTCCAGGGGCCGAACCCCTGGGGGCCCGAACCATAGCTCCAGAGGCCCAACCCCTGGGGGCCCGAACCATAGCTCCAGGGGCCCAACCCCTGGGGGCCCCAACACCAGCTCCAGGGGCCCAACCCCTAGGGGCCCGAACCATAGCTCCAGGGGCTCAACACCTGGGGGCCCCAACACTAGCTCCAGGGGCCCAACCTCTGGGGGCCCGAACCATAGCTCCAGGGGCCGAACCCCTGGGGGCCCCGACACCAGCTCCAGGGGCTCAACCCCTGGGGGCCCGAACCATAGCTCCAGGGGCCCATCCGTGGGGACCCCAACACCAGCTCCAGGGGCCCAATCCCTTGGGGCCCCAACACCAGCTCCAGGGGCCCAACCCCTGGGGGCTCCAACACCAGCTCCAGGGGCCCAACCCCTGGAGGCCAGAACCATAGCTCCAGGGGCCCAACCCCTGCGGGCCCCAATACCAGCTCCAGGGGCCCAACCCCTGGGGGCCGGAACCATAGCTCCACAGCCCCAACCCCTGGGGGTCCCAACACCAGCTCCAGGGGCCCAACCCCTTGGGGCCCGAACCATAGCTCCAGGGGCCCAACCCCTGGCGGCCCGAACCATAGCTTCAGGTTCCCAACCCCTGGGGGTCCCAACACCAGCTCCAGGAACCCAACCCCTGGGGGCCCCAACACCAGCTCCAGGGGCCCAACCCCAGAGCGCCCGAAACATAGCTCCAAGTGCCCAATCCCTGGGGGCCCCAACACCAGCTCCAGGGGCCCACCCCTGGGGCCCTCGACCCCAGCTCCAGGGGCCCAACCCCTGAGCGCCCGAACCATAGCTCCAGGGGCCCAACCCCTGAGCGCCTGAACCATAGCTCCAGGGACCTAACCCCTGGATCCCCAACACCAGCTCCAGGAGCCCAACCCCTGGGGGCCCCAACACCAGCTCCAGGGGCCCAACCCCAGAGCGCCCAAACCATAGCTCCAGGGGCCCAAACCCTTGGGGCCCCAACACCAGCTCCAGGGGCCCAACCCCTAAGCGCCCGACCCATAGCTCCACGGGCATAACCCCTGGGGCCCCATCACCAGCTCCAGGGTCCCAACCCCTGAGGGTCCCAACACCAGCTCCAGGGGCCCAACCCCTGAGCGCCCGAGCAATACCTCCAGGGGCCTAACCTCTGGGGGCCCCAACACCAGCTCCAGGGGCCCAACCCCTGGGGGCCCCAACACCAGCTCCACGGACCCAGCCCCTGAGCGCCCGAATCATAGCTCCAGGGGCCTAACCCCCGTGGGCCCCAACCCCAGCTCCAGGGGCCCAACCCCTGGGGGCCCCAACACCTGAGCGCCCGAACCATTGCTCCAGGGGCTCGACACCAGCTCCAGGGGCCCAACCCCTGAGAGCCCGAACCATAGCTCGAGGGGCCCAACTCCTGAGCTCACGAACCATAGCTCTAGCGGCCTAACCCCTGGGGGCCCCAACCCCAGCTCCAGGGGCCCAACCCCTGGGGGCAGAAACACCAACTCCAGGAGCCCAACCCCTGGGTGCCCCAACACCAGCTCCAGGGGCCCAACCCCAGAGCGCCCGAACCATAGCTCCAGGGTCCCAACCCCTGGGGGCCCCAACACCAGCTCCAGGTGCCCAACCCTTTAGCGCCCGAACCATAGCTCCAGGGGCATAACCCCTGCGGCACCAAAACCAGCTCCAGGGGCCCAACCCATGGGGGCCCCAACACTAGCTCCAGGGGCCCAACCCCTGAGCGCCCGAACCGTACCTACAGGGGAGAAACCCCTGGGTGCTCCAAAACCAGCTCCAAGGGCCCAACCCCTGAGCGTCCGATCAATACCTCCAGGGGCCTAACCGCTGGGGGCCCCAACACCACCTCCAGGGGCCCAACCCCTGAGTGCCCAAAGCATACCTCCAGGGGCCTAACCCCCAGGGGCACCAACACCAGCTCCAGGGGCCCACCCCCTGAGAGCCCGAACCATAGCTCCAGGGGCCAAACCCCTGGCGGCCTAAATCCCAGCTCCAGGGGCCCAACCCCTGGGGGCCCCAACACCAGCTCCAGGGGCCCAAACCCTGAGTGCCCGAACCATACCTCCAGGGGCTTAACCCCTGGGGGCCCCAACCACAGCTCCAGGGTCCCAACCCCTGAGGGCCCCAACACCAGCTCCAGGGGCTCAACCCCAGAGCGCCCGAAACATAGCTCCAGGGGCCCAATCCCTGGGGGCCCCAACACCAGCTCCAGGGGCCTAACCCCCTGGGGCCTCAACCCCAGCTACAGGGGCCCAACCCCTGGGGGACCCAACACCAGCTCCAGAGGCCCAACCCCTTAGCGCCAGAACCATAGCTCCAGGGGTATAACCGCTAGGGCCCCAACACCAGCTCCAGGGGCCCAACCCCTGGGGGCCCAAACACCAGCTCCAGGGGCCCAACCCCTGAGCGCCCGAACCGTAGCTCCAGGGGCCTAAGCCCTAGGGGCCCCAACCCCAGCTCCAGGGGCCCAACCCCTGGGGGCCCCAACACCAGCTCCAGACGCCCAGCCCACGAGCGCCCGAACCATAGCTCTAGGGGCCTGACCCCAGGGGGCCCCAACCCCAGCTCCAGGGGTCCAAACCCTGGGGCCCTCGACCCCAGCTCCAGGGGCCCAACCCCTGAGCGCCCGAACCATAGCTCCAGGGGCCTAACCCCTGGGGGCCCCAACCACAGCTCCAGGGGCCCAACCCCTTGGGGGCCCCAACACCAGCTCCAGGAGCCCAAACCCTGGGGGCCCCAACACAAGTTCCAGGGTCCAAACCCCGGAGTGCCCTAACCATAGCTCCAGGGGCCCAACCCCTGGGGGCCGCAACACCAACTCCAGCGGCCCAACCCCTGAGCGCTCGAACCTTATCTCAAGGGGCCTAGCCCCTGCGGCCACAACACCAGCTCCAGGGGCCCAACCCCTGGGGGCCCCAACACCAGCTCCAGGGTCCCACCCCTGAGCGCCCAAACCTTAGCTCCAGGGGCCTAATCCCTGGGGGCCCCAACACCAGCTCCAAAGGCCCAACCCCTGAGCGCCCGAACAATACCTCCAGGGGCCTAACCCCTGGAGGTCCCAACACCAGCTCCAGGAGCCCAACCCCTGGGATCCCCAACACCAGCTCCAGGGCCCAACCCCATAGTGCCCAAACCGTAGCTCTAGGGGCCTAACCCCTGGGGGCCCGCACCCGAGCTCCAAGGGCCCAACCCCTGAGCGCCCGAACCATAGCGCCAGGGGCTTAACCCCTGGGGCCCCAACACCAGCTCCAGGGGCCCAACCCCTGGGAGCCCCAACACCAGCTACAGGGGCCCAACCCCAGAGCTCCCGAACCATAGCTCCATGCAGGAAATGCTCTGTGCATTACCCTGCGTGACCACATGGTGTCACTGTTGCTCCATGCGGGGAAATGCTCTGTGCATTACCCTATGCGGCCACACGGTGCCACTCTTGCTCCATGCAGGAAATGCTCTGGGCATTACCCTGTATAGCCACACAGTGTTACTGTTGCTCCATGCGTGAAATGCTCTGGGCATTACTGTGATGGAGTCGGGACTGTCTGTGAGGGGGATGGGAGAGCAAGGGGTGACATTAGGTCAGGGGCCCCAACACCAGCTCCAGCGGCCCAACCCCTGAGCGCCCGAACCATAGCTCCAGGGGCCTAACCCCTGGGGGCCCCAACACCAGCTCCAAGGGCCCAACGCCTGAGCGCCAGAACAATACCTCCAGGGGCCTAACCCCCGGGGGCCACAACCCAAGCTCCAGTAGCCCAACCCCTGGGGGCCCCACCACCAGCTCCAGGGGCCCAACCCCTGAGCGCCCGAACCATAGCTCCAGGGGCCCAACCCCTGAGCGCCCGAACCATAGCTGCAGGAGCCTAACGCCTGGGGCCCCAACAGCAGCTCCAGGGGCCCAACTCCTGGGGGCCCCAACACCAGCTCCAGGGGCCCAACCCCTGAGCGCCCGAACCATAGCTCCAGGGGCCTAACCCCCGGGGGCCCCAACCCCAGCTCCAGTGGCCCAACCCCTGGGGGCCCCACCACCAGCTCCAGGGGCCCAACCCCTGAGGGCCCGAACCATAGCTCCAGGGGCCTAACCCCTGAGCGCCCGAACCATAGCTGCAGGAGCCTAACGCCTGGGGCCCCAACAGCAGCTCCAGGGGCCCAACTCCTGGGGGCCCCAACACCAGCTCCAGGGGCCCAACCCCTGAGCGCCCGAACCATAGCTCCAGGGGCCTAACCCCCGGGGGCCCCAACCCCAGCTCCAGGGGCCCAACCCCTGCGGCCATCGACGCTAGCTCCAGGGACCCAACCCTTGAGCACCCGAACCATAGCTCCAGGGGCCCAACCCCTGAGCGCCCGAACCATAGCTCCAGGTACCCAACCCCTGGGGGCCCCAACACCAGCTCCAGGGGCCCAACCCCTGAGCGCCCGAACCATAGCTCCAGGGGCCTAACCCCCGGAGGCCCCAACCCCAGCAACAGAGGCCCAACACCTGGGGTCCCCAACACCAGCTCCAAGAGTCCAACCCCTGGGGGCCCAAACACCAGCTCCAGGGGCCCAACCCCTTAGGGCCTGAACCATAGCTCCACGGGCATAACCCCTGGAGCCCCAACACCAGCTCCAGGGGCCCAACCCCTGGGGGCCCCAACACCAGCTCCAGGGGCCGAACCCCTGAGTGTCTGAACAATACCTCCAGGGGCCTAACCTCTGCGGGCCCCAACACCAGCTCCAGGGGCCCAACCCCTGGGGTCCCCAACACCAGCTCCATGGACCCAACCCCTGAGCGCCCGAACCATAGCTCCTGGGGCCTAACCCTCGGGGGCCTAAACCCCAGCTCCAGTGGCCCAACCCCTGGGGGCCCCAACACCAGCTCCAGGGGCCCAAACCCTGAGCGCCCGAACCATAGCTCCAGTGGCCTAACCCCCGGGGGACCCAACCCCAGCTCCAGGCGCCCAACCCCTGGGGCCCTCGACCCCAGCTCCAGGGGCCCAAGCCATGAGCGCCCGAACCATAGCTCCAGGGGCCCAACCACTGAGCGCCCGAACCATAGCTCCAGGGGCCTAACCCCTGGGGGCCCAAACCCCAGCTCCAGGGGCAAAACCCCTGGGGGCCCCAACACAATCTCCAGGAACTCAAAACCTGGGGGCCCCAACACCAGCTCCAGGGGCCCAACCCCAGAGCGCCCGAACCATAGCTACAGGGGCCTAACCCTGGGGGCCCCAACCACAGCTCCAGGAGCCCAACCCCTGAGAACCCCAACACAATCTCCAGGAACTCAAAACCTGGGGGCCCCAACACCAGCTCCAGGGGCCCCACCCCGGGGGCCCTCGACCCTAGCTCCAGGGAACCAACCCCTGAGCGCCCGAACCATAGCTCCAGAGGTCCAACCCCTGTGCACCTCAACCATAGCTACAGGGGCCTAAAACCTGGGTCCCCAACACCAGCCCCAGGGGCCCAACCCCTTGGGGCCCCAACACCAGCTCCAGGGGCCCAACCCCAGAGCGCCCGAAACATAGCTCCAGGGGCCCAATCCCTGGGGGCCCCAACACCAGCTCCAGGGGCCCAACCCCTGAGCGCCCGAACCATAGCTCCAGGGGCCCGACACCTGAGCGCCTGAACCATAGCTCCAGGGGCCTAACCCCTGGGTCCCCAACACCAGCTCCAGGGGCCCAACCCCAGAGCGCCCGAAACATAGCTCCAGGGGCCCAACCCCTGGGGGCCCCAACACCAGCTCCAGGAGCCCAAATCCTGGGGGCCCCAACACAAGTTCCAGGGTCCCAACCCCGTAGTGCCCTAACCATAGCTCCAGGGGCCCAACCCCTGGGGGCTGCAACACCAACTCCAGCGGCCCAACCCCTGAGAGCTCGAACGTTAGCTCAAGGGGCCTAACCCCTGGGGCCACAACACCAGCTCCAGGGGCCCAACCCCTGGGGACCCCAACACCAGCTCCAGGGTCCCACCCCTGAGCACCCAAACCTTAGCTCCAGGGGCCTAATCCCTGGGGGCCCCAACACCAACTCCAAGGGCCCAACCCCTGAGCGCCCGAACAATACCTCCAGGGGCGTAACCCCTGGAGGTCCCAACCCCAGCTCCAGTGTCTGAACCCCTGTGGGCCCCAACACCAGCTCCAGGGGCCCAACCCCTGAGCGCCCGAACCATAGCTCCAGGGGACTAACCCCTGGGGGCCCCAACCACAGCTCCAGGGGCCCAACCCCTGCGGGCACCACCAGCTCCAGGAGCCGAACCCCTGTGGGCCCCAACACAAGTTCCAGGGGCCCAAACCCAGAGTCCCCGAAACATAGCTCCAGGGGCCCAATCCCTGGGGCCCCAACACCAGCTCCAGGGGCTCAACCCCTGGGGCCCTCCACCCCAGCTCCAGGGGACCAACCGCTGAGCGCCCGAACTATAGCTCCAGGTGCCCAACCCCTGTGCGCCCGAACCATAGCTCCAGGGGCCTAACCCCTGGGTCCACAACACCAGCTCCAGGGGCAAAACCCCTTGGGGACCCAACACAAGCTGAAGGCGCCCAACCCCTGAGCGCCCGAACCAAAGCTCCAGGGGCCTAACCCCTGGAGGCCCCAATCCTAGCTCCAGGGGCCCAACCCCTGGGGGCCCCAAAACCAGCTCCAGGGGCCCAATCCCTGAGTGCCCGAACCATAGCTCCAGGGGCCTAACCCCCGGGGGCCCCAACCCCAGCTCCAGGGGCCCAACCCCTGGGGGTCCCAACACCAGCTTCAGGGGCCCAACCCCTGAGCGCCCGAACCATAGCTCCAGGGGCCTAACCCCCGGGGGCCCCAACCACAGCTCCAGGGGCCCAACCCCTGGGTGCCCCAACACCTGCTCCAGGAGCCCAACCCCTGGGGGCCCCAACACCAGCTCCAGGCGCTGAACCCCAGAGCGCACTAACCATAGCTCCATGGGCCTAACTCCTGGGGGCCCCAACACCAGCTCCAGCGGCCCAACCCCTGAGCGCCCGAACCATAGCTCCAGGGGCTTAACCCCTTTGGCCCCAACACCAGCTCCAGGGGCCCAACCCCTGGGGGCCCCAACACCAGCTCCAGGGTCCCAAACCCTGAGCGCCAGAACCATAGCTCCAGGGGCCTAATCCCTGAGGGCCCCAACACCAGCTCCAGGGGCCCAACCCCTGAGCGCCCGAACCATAGCTCCAGGGGCCTAACCCCCGGGGGCCCCAACCCCAGCTCCAGGGGCCCAACCCTTGGATGCCCCAACACCAGCTCCATGGGTCCAACCCCTGATCGCCCGAACAATAGCTCCAGGGGTCTAACCCCCGGGGGCCCCAACCCCAGCTACAGGGGCCCAACCCCTGGGGGCCCCAACACCAGCTGCAAGAGCCCAACCCCTGGGAGCCCCAACACCAGCTCCAGGGCCCCAACCCCAGAGCGACCGAACCATAGTTCCAGGGGCCCAACCCCTGGAGGCCCCAACACTAGCTCCAGGGGCCAAACCCCTGAGCGCCCGAACCATAGCTCCAGGGGCCTAAACCCTGGGGCCCCCACCCCAGCTCCAGGGGCGTAACCCACGGAGCCCCAACCCCAGCTCCAGGGGCCCAACCCCTGGGGCCCTCGACCCCAGCTCCAGGGGCCCAAGCCATGAGCGCCCGAACCATAGCTCCAGGGGCCCAACCCCTGAGCGCCCGAACCATAGCTCCAGGGGCCTAACCCCTGGGGCCCCTCAGCAGCTCCAGGGGCCCAACCCCTTGGGGCCCCAACACCAGCTCCAGGGGCCCAACCCCAGAGCGCCCGAAACATAGCTCCAGGGGTCCAACCCCTGAGCACCTGAACCATAGCTCCAGGGGCCTAAAACCTGGGTCCCCAACACCAGCCCCAGGGGCCCAACCCCTTGGGGCCCCAACACCAGCTCCAGGGGCCCAACCCCTGAGCGCCCGAACCATAACTCCAGGGGGGTAACCCCTGGGGGCCCAAACCCCAGCTCCAGGGGCAAAACCCCGGGGGGCCCCAACACCAGATCCAGGGGCCTCACCCCTGAGCACCCGAACCATAGCTCCAGGGGCCTAACTCCTCGGGGCCCAACCACATCTTCAGGGGCCCAACCCCTGCGAGCCCCAACACAATCTCCAGGAACTCAAAACCTGGGGGCCCCAACACCAGCTCCAGGGGCCCAACCCCAGAGCGCCCGAACCATAGCTACAGGGGCCTACCCCTGGGGGCCCCAACCACAGCTCCAGGGGCCCAACCCCTGCGAGCCCCAACACAATCTCCAGGAACTCAAAACCTGGGGGCCCCAACACCAGCTCCAGGGGCCCCACCCCTGGGGCCCTCGACCCTAGCTCCAGGGAACCAACCCCTGAGCGCCCGAACCATAGCTCCATGGGTCCAACCCCTGAGCACCTGAACCATAGCTCCAGGGGCCTAAAACCTGGGTCCCCAACACCAGCCCCAGGGGCCCAACCCCTTGGGGCCCCAACACCAGCTCCAGGGGCCCAACCCCAGAGCGCCGGAAACATAGCTCCAGGGGCCCAATCCCTGGGGGCCCCAACACCAGCTCCAGGGGCCCAACTCCTGGGGCCCTCGACCCCAGCTCCAGGTGCCCAACCCCTGAGCGCCCGAACCATAGCTCCAGGGGCCCAACCCCTGAGCACCCGAACCATATCTCCAGTGGCCAAACCCCTTGGGCCCCAACACCAGCTCCAGGGGCCCAACCCCTAAGAGTCAGAACAATACCTCCAGGTGCCTAACCCCTGGGGGCCCCAACACCAGCTCCAGGGGCCCAACCCTTGAGCGCTCGAACTATAGCTAAAGGGGCCTAACCCCTGGAGGCTGCCACCCAAGCTCCAAGGGCCCAAAACCTGAGCGCCCGAACCATAGCTCCAGGGGCCTAACCCCTGGGGGCCCCAACCCCAGCTCCAGGAGCCCAACCCCTGGGGTCCCCAACACCAGCTCCAGGGGTCCAACCCCTGAGCGCCCGAACCATAGCTACAGGGGCCTAACCCCTAGGGGCCCCAACACCAGCTCCAGGGGCCCAACCACTGGGGGCCCTAACATCACCTCCAGGGGCCCAACCCCTGAGCGCCTGAACCATAGCTCTAGGGGCCTGACCCCAGGGGTCCCCAACCCCAGCTCCAGGGGTCCAAACCCTGGAGCCCTCGACCCCAGCTCCAGGGGCCCAACCCCTGAGCGCCCGAACCATAGCTCCAGTTGCCCAACCCCTGAGCTCCCGAACCATAGCTCCAGTGGCCTAATCCCTTGGGCCCCAACACCAGCTCCAGGGGCCCAACCTCTGCGGGCTCCAACACCAGCTCCAGGGGCCCAACCCTTGAGCCCCCGAACCATAGCTCAAGGGGCCTAACCCCTACGGGCCCCAACCCCAGCTCCAAGACCCAACCCCTGGGGGCTCCAACACCAGCTCCAGGGGCCCAACCCCTGAGCGCCCGAACCATAGCTCCAGGGGCCTAACCCCCAGGGGTCCCAACACCAGCTTTAGGGGCCCAACCCCTGGTGGCCCCAGCACAACCTCCAGGAGCCCAACCCCTGAGCGCCCGAACCATAGCTCCAGGGGCCTAACCAATGGCGGCCTCAACCCCAGCTCTAGGGGACCAAACCCTGGGGGCCCCAACCCCAGCTCCAGGGGCACAACCCCTGAGCGCCCGAACCATAGCTCCAGGGGCCTAACCCCCGGGGGTCCCAACCCCAGTTCCAGAGGCCCAACCCCTGGGGCCCTCGACCCCAGCTCCAGGGGCCCAACCCCTGAGCGACAGAACCATAGCTCCAGGGGCCCAACCCCTGAGCACCCGAACCATAGCTCCAGGGGACTAACCCCTGAGGCCCCAACACCAGCTCCAGGGGCCCAACCCCTGGGGGCCCCAACACGAGCTCCAGGGGCCCAACCCCTGAGCGCCCGAACCATAGCTGCAGGGGCCTAGCCCCCGGGGGCCCAAACCCCAGCTCCAGGGGCCCATACCCTGGGGGCCCCAACAATAGCTCCAGGGGACCAACACCAGAGCGCCCGAACCATAACTCCAGGGGCCCAACCCCAGGGGGCACCAAAACCAGCTCTAGGGGCCCAACCCCTGAGCGCCCGAACCATAACTCCAGGGGCCTAACCCCTGGGGTCCCAGCACGAACTCCAGGGGCCCAACCCCTGGGGGCACCAACACCAGCTCCAGGGAACCAACTCCTGAGCGCCCGAACTATAGCTCCAGGGGCCTAACCCCTCTGGGCCCCAACACCAGCAACAAGGGCCCAACACCTGAGCGCCCGAACCATAGCTCCAGGGGCCTAACTCCTGGGGCCCCAACACCAGCTTCAGGGGCCCAACCCCTGTTGCCCCAACACCAGCTACAGGGGCCCAACCCCTGAGCGCCCGAACCATAGCTCCAGGGGACTAACCCCTAGGGGCCCCAACCCCAGCTCCAGGCGCCCAACCCCTGGGGGCCCCAACATGAGCTCCAGGGGCCCCACCCCTGAGCGCCCGAAACATAGCTCCAGGGGCCTAACCCCCGGGGGCCCCAACCCCAGCTCCAGGGGCCCAACCCCTGGGGCCATCGACGCCAGCTCCAGGGACCCAACCCTTGAGCACCCGAACCATAGCTCCAGGGGCCCAACCCCTGAGCGCCCGAACCATAGCTCCAGGTACCCAACCCCTGAGGGCCCCAACACCAGCTCCAGGGGCCCAACCCCTGAGCGCCCGAACCATAGCTCCAGGGGCCTAACCCCCGGAGGCCCCAACCCCAGCAACAGAGGCCCAACACCTGGGGTACCCAACACCAGCTCCAAGAGCCCAACCCCTGGGGGCCCAAACACCAACTCAAGGGGCCCAGCCCCAGAGCGCCCGAACCATACCTCCAGGGCCCCAACCCCTGGGGGCCCAAACACCAGCTCCAGGGGCCCAACCCCTTAGCGCCCGAACCATAGCTCCACGGGCATAACCCCTGGAGCCCCAACACCAGCTCCAGGGGCCCAACCCCTGGGGTCCCCAACACCAGCTCCAGGGGCCCAACCCCTGAGCGCCCGAACCATAGCTCCAGTGGCCTAACCCCCGGGGGACCCAACCCCAGCTCCAGGCGCCCAACCCCTGGGGCCCTCGACCCCAGCTCCAGGGGCCCAAGCCATGAGCGCCCGAACCATAGCTCCAGGGGCCCAACCCCTGAGCGCCCGAACCATAGCTCCAGGGGCCTAACCCCTGGGGGCCCAAACCCCAGCTCCAGGGGCAAAACCCCTGGGGGCCCCAACACAATCTCCAGGAACTCAAAACCTGGGGGCCCCAACACCAGCTCCAGGGGCCCAACCCCAGAGCGCCCCAACCACAGCTCCAGGAGCCCAACCCCTGAGAACCCCAACACAATCTCCAGGAACTCAAAACCTGGGGGCCCCAACACCAGCTCCAGGGGCCCCACCCCGGGGGCCCTCGACCCTAGCTCCAGGGAACCAACCCCTGAGCGCCCGAACCATAGCTCCAGGGGTCCAACCCCTGTGCACCTCAACCATAGCTACAGGGGCCTAAAACCTGGGTCCCCAACACCAGCCCCAGGGGCCCAACCCCTTGGGGCCCCAACACCAGCTCCAGGGGCCCAACCCCAGAGCGCCCGAAACATAGCTCCAGGGGCCCAATCCCTGGGGGCCCCAACACCAGCTCCAGGGGCCCAACCCCTGAGCGCCCGAACCATAGCTCCAGGGGCCCAACACCTGAGCGCCTGAACCATAGCTCCAGGGGCCTAACCCCTGGGTCCCCAACACCAGCTCCAGGGGCCCAATCCCTGAGCGCCCGAACCATAGCTGCAGAGGCCTAACCCCCGAGGGCCCCAACCCCAGCTCCAGGGGCCCAACCCCTAGGGGCCCCAATACCAGCTTCAGGGGCCCAACCCCTGAGCGCCCGAACCATAGCTCCAGGGGCCTAACCCCTGGGGGCCCCAACCACAGCTTCAGGGGCCCAACCCCTGGGGGCCCCAACACCAGCTCCAGGAGCCCAAATCCTGGGGGCCCCAACACAAGTTCCAGGGTCCCAACCCCATAGTGCCCTAACCATAGCTCCAGGGGCCCGACCCCTGGGGGCTGCAACACCAACTCCAGCGGCCCAACCCCTGAGAGCTCGAACGTTAGCTCAAGGGGCCTAACCCCTGGGGCCACAACACCAGCTCCAGGGGCCCAACCCCTGGGGACCCCAACACCAGCTCCAGGGTCCCACCCCTGAGCGCCCAAACCTTAGCTCCAGGGGCGTAATCCCTGGGGGCCCCAACACCAACTCCAAGGGCCCAACCCCTGAGCGCCCGAACAATACCTCCAGGGGCGCAACCCCTGGAGGTCCCAACCCCAGCTCCAGTGTCTGAACCCCTATGGGCCCCAACACCAGCTCCAGGGGCCCAACCCCTGAGCGCCCGAACCATAGCTCCAGGGGACTAACCCCTGGGGGCCCCAACCACAGCTCCAGGGGCCCAACCCCAGAGTCCCCGAAACATAGCTCCAGGGGCCCAATCCCTGGGGCCCCAACACCAGCTCCAGGGGCTCAACCCCTGGGGCCCTCCACCCCAGCTCCAGGGGACCAACCGCTGAGTGCCCGAACTATAGCTCCAGGGGCCCAACCCCTGTGCGCCGGAACCATAGCTCCAGGGGCCTAACCCCTGGGTCCACAACACCAGCTCCAGGGGCAAAACCCCTTGGGGACCCAACACAAGCTCCAGGCGCCCAACCCCTGAGCGCCCGAACAAAAGCTCCAGGGGCCTAACCCCTGGAGGCCCCAATCCTAGCTCCAGGGGCCCAACCCCTGGGGGCCCCAAAACCAGCTCCAGGGGCCCAATCCCTGAGCGCCCGAACCATAGCTCCAGGGGCCTAACCCCCGGGGGCCCCAACCCCAGCTCCAGGGGCCCAACCCCTGGGGGTCCCAACACCAGCTTCAGGGGCCCAACCCCTGAGCGACCGAACCATAACTCCAGGGGCCTAACCCCCGGGGGCCCCAACCACAGCTCCAGGGGCCCAACCCCTGGGTGCCCCAACACCTGCTCCAGGTTCCCAACCCCTTGGGCCTCACACCAGCTCCAAGGGCCCAACCCCTGAGCGCCCGAACCATAACTCCAGGGGCCTAACCCCTGGGGCCCCAACACCAGCTCCAGGGTACCAACCCCTTGGGGCCCCAACACCAGCTCCAGGGGCCCAACCCCTAAATGCCCGAACCATAGCTCCAGGGCCCCAACCCCTGGGGGCCCCAACACAAGCTCCAGAGGCACAACCCCTGAGCGCCCGAACCATAGCTCTAGGGACCTAACCCCTGGGGGCCCCAACCCCAGCTCTAGGGGCCCAACTCCTGGGGGCCCCATCACCAGCTCCAGGGGCCAAACCCCTGAGCTCCCGAACCATAGCTCCAGGGGCCTAACCCCTGAGGGCCCCAACAAGAGCTCCAAGGGCCCAACCCCTGAGCGCCCGAACAATACCTCCAGGGGCCCAACCCCTTGGGGCCCCAACACCAACTCCAGAGGCCCAACCCCTGAGCGCCCGAACCATAGCTCCTGGGGCCTAACCCTCGGGGGCCCCAACCCCAGCTCCAGGGGCCCAACCCCTGGGGGCCCGAACACCAGCTCCAGGGGCCCAGCTCCTCAGCGCCCGAATCATAGTTGCAGGGGCCTAACCCCTCTGGGCCCCAACACCAGCTCCAGGGGCCCAACCCCTGAGCGCCCGAACTATAGCTCCAGGGGCCTAACCCCTGAGGCCCCAACACCAGCTCCAGGGGCCCAACCCCTGGGGGCCCCAACACCAGCTTTAGGGGCCCAACCCCTGAGCGCCCGACCCATAGCTCCAGGGGCCTAACCCCTAGGGGCCCCAACCCCAGCTCCAGGCGCCCAACCCCTGGGGCCCCCAACATCAGTTCCAGGGGCCCAACCCCTGAGCTCCCGAAACATAGCTAGAGGGGCCTAACCCACGGGGGACCCAACCACAGCTCCAGGGGCCCAACCCCAGGGGCCCTCGACCCCAGCTCCAGGGGACCAACCCCTTGAGCTCCCGAACCATAGCTCCGGGGCCTAACCCTTGGGGCCCCAACACCAGCTCCAGGGGCCCAACCCCTGAGCGCCCGAACCATAGCTCGAGGGGCCTAACCCCCGGGACCCCAACCCCAGCTCCAGGGGCCCAACCCCTGGAGGCCCCAACACCAGCTCCAGGGGCCCAACCCCAGAGCGTCCGAACCACAGCTCCAGGAGCCCAACCCCTGTGGGACCCAACACCAGCTCCAGGGGCCCAAGCCCTGAGCACTCGAACCATAGCTCCAGGGGACTAACCCCTGGGGCCCAAACACCAGCTCCAGCGGCCCAACCCCTGGGGCCCCAACACCAGACCCAGGGGCCCAACCCCTGGGGGCCCCAACACTAGCTCAAGGGACCAACCCCTGAGCGCCCGAACCATAGATCCAGGGGTCTAACCCCTAGAGGCCCCAACTCCAGCTCTAGGGGCCCAACACCTGGGGGCCCCACCACTAGCTCCAGGGACACAACCCGTGAGCGCCCGAAACATAGCTCCAGGGGCCTAACCCCAGGGGGCCCCAACCCCAGCTCCAGGGGCCCAACCCCTGGGGACCCCAACACCAGCTCCAGGGGCCCATCCCCTGAGCGCCCGAACCATAGCTCCACGGGCCTTGCCCCCGGGAGCCCCAACCCCAGCTCCAGGGGCCCAACCCCTGGGGGCCCCAACACCAGCTCCACGAGCCCAACCCCTGGGGGCCCCAACACCAGCTCCAGGGGCCCAACCCCTGAGCGCCCGAACCATAACTCCAGGGGCCTAACCCCTGGGGCCCCAGCACCAGCTCCAGGGTCCCAACCCCTTGGGGCCCCAACACCAGCTCCAGGGGCCCAACCCCTGAGCTCCCGAACCATAGCTCCAGAGGCCTAAACCCTGGGGCCCCAACAACAGCTCCAGGGGCCCAACCCCTGAGGCCCCAACACCAGCTCCAGGGGCCCAACCCCTGAGCGCCCGAACCATACCTATAAGTGCCCAACCGCTGAGCACCCGAACCACAGCTCCATGGGCCTAACCCCAGGGGGCCC
Organism: Gopherus flavomarginatus; assembly: GCF_025201925.1. Lineage (NCBI taxonomy): Eukaryota > Metazoa > Chordata > Testudines > Testudinidae > Gopherus > Gopherus flavomarginatus. The sequence continues at coordinate 27,435 of NW_026114697.1, read as the reverse complement.
CAGCCCCAGCTCCAGAGGTCCAAACCGTGGGGCCCTCGACCCCAGCTCCAGGGGCCCAAACCCTGAGCGCCTGAACCATAGCTCCACGGGCCCAACCGCTGAGCGCCCTGAACCATAACTCCAGGGGCCTAACCCCTGGGGCCCCAACACCAGCTCCAGGGTACCAACGCCTGGGGGCCCCAACACCAGCTCCAGTGGCCCAACCCCTGAGCGCCCGAACCATAGCTCCAGGGGCCTAACCCCTAGGGGCCAAAATCCCAGCTCCAGGGTCCCAACCCCTGGGGGACCCAACACCAGCTCCAGGGGCCCAACCCCTAAATGCCCGAACCATAGCTCCAGGGGCCTAACCCCTGGGGGCTCAATCCCAGCTCCAGGGGCCCAACCCTTGAGAGCCCGAACCATAGCTCCAGGTGCCTAACCCCTAGGGGCCCCAACCCAAGCTCCAGGCGCCCAACCCCTGGGGCCCCCAACATCAGTTCCAGGGGCCCAACCCCTGAGCGCCCGAAACATAGCTCCAGGGGCCTAACCCACGGGGACCAGAACCACAGCTCCAGGGGCCCAACCCCAGGGGCCCTCGACCCCAGCTCCAGGGGACCAAACCCTTGAGCGCCCGAACCATAGCTTCGGGGCCTAACCCTTGGGGCCCCAACACCAGCTCCAGGGGCCCAACGCCTGGGGGCCCCAACACCAGCTCCAGTGGCCCAACCCCTGAGCACCCGAACCATAGCTCCAGGGGCCTAACCCCCGGGACCCCAACCCCAGCTCCAGGGGCCCAACCCCTGGAGGCCCCAACACCAGCTCCAGGGGCCCAACCCCAGAGCGTCAGAACCATAGCTCCAGGGGCCCAACCCCTGTGGGACCCAACACCAGCTCCAGGGGCCGAAGCCCTGAGCACTCGAACCATAGCTCCAGGGGACTAACCCCTGGGGCCCAAACACCAGCTCCAGGGGCCCAACCCCTGGGGCCCAACACCAGACCCAGGGACCCAACCCCTTAGTGCCCGAGCCATACCTCCTGGGGCTCAACCCTTTAGTGCCCGAACCATAGATACAGGGGTCTAACCCCTAGAGGCCCCAACTCCAGCTCTAGGGGCCCAACACCTGGGGGCCCCACCACCAGCTCCAGGGACCCAACCCGTGAGCGCCCGAACCATAGCTCCAGGGGCCTAACCCCAGGGGGCCCCAACCCCAGTTCCAGGGGCCCAACCCCTGGAGCCCTCGACCCTAGCTCCAGGGGCCCAACCCCTGAGAGCCCGAACCAAAGCTCCGGGGCCTAACCTCTGGGGCCCCAACACCAGCTCCAGGGGCCCAACCCCTGAGCGCCCGAACCATAGCTCCTGGGGCCTAACCCCCGGGACCCCAGCCCCAGCTCCAGGGCCCCAACGCCTGGGGGCCCCAACACCAGCTCCAGGGGCCCAACCCCAGAGCGTCCGAACCATAGTCCAGATCCAACACCTGAGGGCCCCAACAGCAGTTCCAGGGGCCCAACCCCTGAGCTCCCGAACCATAGCTCCAGAAGCCTAACCCCTGGGGTCCCCAACCGCAGCTCCAGGGGCCCAGCCCCTGGGGGCCCCAACACCAGCTCCAGGGGCCCAACCCCTGAGCTCCCGAACCATAGCTCCAGGGGCATAACCCCTGAGGCCCTAACAACAGCTCCAGGGGCCCAACCCCTGAGGCCCCAACACCAGCTCCAGGGGCCCAACCCCTGTGCGCCCGAACCATACGTCCAGGGGCCCAACCCCTGAGCACCCGAACCATAGCTCCAGGGGCCTAACCCCTGGGGGACCCAACCACAGCTCCAGGGGCCAAACCCCTGGGGGCCCCACCACAAGCTCCACGGGCCAACCCCGTGAGCGCCCGAACCATAGCTCCAGGGGCCTAACCCCAGGGGGCCCCAGCCCCATCTCCAGGGGTCCAAACCGTGGGGCCCTCGACCACAGCTCCAGGGGACCAACCGCTGAGCGCCCGAACCATAGCTCCAGGGTCTAACCCCTAGGGGCCCCAACCCCAGCTCCAGGGGCCCAACCCCTGGGGGACCCAACACCAGCTCCAGGGGCCCAACCCCTGAGCACCCGAACCATAGCTCCAGGGGCCTAACCCCCGGGGGTCCCAACCCCAGCTCCAGGGGCACAACCCCTGAGCCCCCGAACCATAGCTCCAGGTGCCCAACCCCTGAGCGCCCGAACCATAGCTCGAGGGGCCTAACCACTGGGGCCTCAACACCAGCTCCAGGGGCCCAACCCCTGGGGGCCCCAACACCAGCTCCAGGGGCCCATCCCCTGAGCGCCCGAGCCATAGCTCTGGGGCCTAACCCCTGGGGAACCAACACCAGCTCCAGGTGCCCAACCCCTGAGCGCCCGAACCATAGCTCCTGGGGCCTAACCCCTGGGACCCCAACCCCAGCTCCAGGGCCCCAACGCCTGGGGGCCCCAAAACCAGCTCCAGGGGCCCAACCCCAGAGCGTCCGAACCATAGTCCAGTGGTCCAACCCCTGGGAGCCCCAACACCAGTTCCAGGGGCCCAACCCCTTAGCTCCCGAACTATAGCTCCAGGAGCCTAACCCCTGGGGTCCCCAAACGCAGCTCCAGGGGACTAACCCCTGGGGGCCCCAACGCCAGCTCCAGGGGCCCAACCCCTAAGCTCCCGTACCGTAGCTCCAGGGGCCTAACCCCTGGGGACCGAACAACAGCTCCAGGGGCCCAACCCCTGAGGCCCCAACACCATCTCCAGGGGCCCAACCCCTGCGTGCACCAACACCAGCTCCAGGGGCCCAACCCCTGAGCGCCCGAACCATAGCTCCACGGGCCTAACCTCTAGCGGAAGCAACCACAGCTCCAGGGGCCCAACCCCTTGGGGCCCCACCACAAGCTCCACGGGCCCAACCCGTGAGCGCCCGAACCATAGCTCCAGGGGCCTAACCCCAGGGGGCCCCAGCCCCAGCTCAAGGGGTCCAAACCGTGGGGCCCTCAACCCCAGCTCCAGGGGCCCAACCCCTGAGCGCCTGAACCATAGCTCCACGGGCCCAACCGCTGAGCGCCCGAACCATAGCTCCAGGGGCCTAACCCCTGGGGCCCCAACACCAGCTCCAGGGGCCCAACGCCTGGGGGCCCCAACACCAGCTCCAGTGGCCCAACCCCTGAGCGCCCGAACCATAGCTCTAGAGGCCTAACCCCTAGGGGCCCCAACCCGAGCTCCAGGGGCCCAACCCCTGGGGGCCCAACACCAGCTCCATGGGCCCAACACCTGAGCGCCCGAACCATAGCTCCAGGGACCTAACCCCCGGGACCCCAACCCCAGCTCCAGGGGCCCAACCCCTGGAGGCCCCAACACCAGCTCCAGGGGCCCAACCCCAGAGCGTCCGAACCATAACTCCAGGGGCCCAAACCCTGTGGGCCCCAACACCAGCTCCAGGGGCCCAACCCCTGAGCACCCGAACCATAGCTCCAGGGGACTAACCCCTGGGGCCCAAACAGCAGCTCCAGGGGCCCAACCCCTGGGGCCCCAACACCAGCTCCAGGGGCCCAACCCCTTAGTGCCCGAACCATACCTCCAGGGGCTTAACCCCTGAGCGCCCGAACTATAGCTCCAGGGGCCTAACCCCTGGGGCCCCAACACCAGCTCCAGGGGCCCAACCCCTGGGGGCCCGAACACTAGGTCAAGGGCCCAACCCCTGAGCGTCCGAACCATAGCTCTAGGTGCCCAACCCCTGAGCCCCCGAGCCATAGCTCCAGGTGCCCAACCCCTGAGCGCCCGAACCATAGCTCCAGGAGCCTAACCCCTGGGGCCCCAACACCAGCTCCAGGGGCCCAACACCTGGGGGCCCCAACACCAACTCCAGGGGCCCAACCCCTGAGCGCCCGAACCATAGCTCCAGGGGCCTAACCCCTGGGGCCCCAACACCAGCTCCAGGGGCCCAACCCCTGGGGGCCCCAACTCCAGCACTAGGGGCCCAACCCCTGAGCGCCCGAACCATAGCTCCAGGGGCCTAACCCCTAGGGGCCCGAACCCCAGCTCCAGGCGAACAACCCCTGGGGCCCCCTACATCAGCTCCAGGGGCCCATCCCCTGAGCGCTCAAAACATAGCTCTAGGGGCCTAACACCCGGGGGCCCCAACCACAGCTCCAGGGGCCCAACCCCTGAGCGCCCGAAGCATAGCTCCGGGACCTAACCCTTGGGGCCCCAACACCAGCTCCAGGGGCCCAACCCCTGAGCGCCCGAACCATATCTCCAGGGGCCTAACCCCCGGGACCCCAACCCCAGCTCCAGGGGCCCAACCCCTGGAGGCCCCAACACCAGCTCCAGGGGCCCAACCCCAGAGCGTCCAAACCATAGCTCCAGAGGCCCAAACCCTGGGGGCCCCAACACCAGCTCCAGGGGCCCAACCCCTGAGTTCCCGAACCATAGCTCCAGGGGCTCAACCCCTGAGCGCCCGAAATATAGCTCCAGGGGCCTAACCCCTGGGGCCCCAACACCAGCTCCAGGGGCCCAATCCCTGGGGCCCCAACACTAGCTCAAGAGCCCAACCCCTGGGGGCCCCAACACTAGCTCAAGGGCCCAACCCCTGAGCGCCCGAACCATAGCTCCAGGTTCCCAACCCCTGAGCCCCCGAACCATAGCTCCAGGGGCCTAACCCCTGGGGGCCCCAACAACAGCTCCAAGGGCCCAACTCCTGAGCGCCCGAACAATACCTCCAGGGACCTAGCCCCTGGGGGCCCCAACACCAGCTCCAGGGGCCCAACCCCTGAGCGCCCGAACCATAGCTCCAGGGGCCTAACCTCCGGGGGCCCCAACACCAGCTCCAGGGGACTGACCCCTCGGGCCCCAACACCAGTTTAAGGGGCCCAACCCCTCGGGACCCGAACACCAGCTCCAGGGGCCCAACCCCTGAGCGCCCGAACCATATCGCCAGGAGCCTAACCCCTGGGGGTGGCAACCCGAGCTCCAGGGGCCCAACCCCTGGGGAGCCCAACACCAGCTCCAGGGGCCCAACCCCTGAGCTCCCGAACCATAGCTCCAGGGGCCTAACCCCCGGGGGCCCCAACCCCAGCTCCAGGGGCCCAACCCCTGGGGGCCCCAACACCAGCTCCAGTTGCCCAACCCCTCGGGGCCCCAGCACCAGCTACAGGGGCCCAACCCCTGAGCACACGAACCATAGCTCCAGGGGCCTATCCCCCGGGTGCCCCATCCGCAGCTACAGGGGCTCAACCCCTGGTGGCCCCAACACCAGCTCCAGCAGCCCAATCCCTGGGGGCTCCAACACCAGCTCCAGGAGCCCAACCCCAGAGCGCCCGAACCATAGCGCCAGGGGCCCAACCCCTGGGGGCCTGAACACGATCTCCAGGGGCCCAACCCCTTAGCGCCCGAACCATAGCTCCAGGGGTCTAACCCCTGGGGCCCCAACACCAGTTCCAGGGGCCCAACCCCTGAGCGCCCAAACCATACCTCCAGCTGACTAACCCCTGGGGGCCCAAAGACCAGCTCCAAGGCCCCAACCCCTGAGCGCCAGAACCATAGCTCCAGGGGCCAATCCCCCGGGGGCCCCAACGCCAGCTCCAGGGTCCCAACGCCTGTGGGCCCCTGCCCCAGCTCCAGGGGTCCAAACCCTGGAGCCCTTGACCTCAGCTCCAGGGGCCCAACCCCTGAGCACCCGAACCATAGCTCCAGGGGCCTAACCACCAGGGGCCCCAACCCCAGTTCCAGGGGCCAACCCCTGGGGCCCTCGACCCTAGCTCCAGGGGCCCAAGCCCTGAGCGCCCGAACCATAGCTCCAGGGGCCTAACCCCCGGGACCCCAACCCCAGCTCCAGGGCCCCAACGCCTGGGGGCCCCAACACCACCTTGTCAGGGACTTTACCCCAGACGGCAAAGTTTGTTGTTTGACCGCGAGAGAGACAGGCAACACCAGCAAGGTTCAATTAAAAGCTTATTATTGACAAGTGCACGCATCAATAGAGAGCAGCTTGTTTCCAGAGAGAACCAGCCCCCTTTTTACATCTTAGTATAAGCCTATATAGACAGTTTCGTTGCATTATAAATTATTTACTGGAGCAACCCACCCCCTTTTTTTAACAACTAGAAACTAGACACCTTTAGTATACATGCATGCCTAAAGTTAGAAATGTAGGGGAGTTTAAAACAAACAAAGAACAAAACCAGGGAGTGAAAACAAGGAGGCTGGGAAACTAGGACTCTTATCAGTTTTTTGAAGGAGCTGCCCGAACACAGCACATCTGGTACTATGCCAGGAATGCAGCTTCTCTCTTATCTTACTTTTTCCCAGCGCTTGTGAGACATGCTGCTGCTTCTTAGTGTTTTTCACTTAGGGATTACCCACAAACCTTTGTTAGCCTGACTTTGGTCAGGTTGGCATACCTGGTTTTGTTTGCTATATCTTTATTCAGGCCTAACAACCTAAAGGGGCCCAACCCCAGAGCGTCCAAACCATAGTCCAGGGGTCCAACCCCTGCGGGCTCCAACACAAGCTCCAGGGGCCCAACCCCTGAGCTCCCGAACCATAGCTCCGAGAGCCTAACCCCTGGGGTCTCCAAACGCAGCTCCAGGGACCCAAACCCTGGGGGCCCCAACACCAGCTCCAGGGGCCCAATCCCTGAGCTCCTGAACCATAGCTCCAGGGGCCTAACCCCTGGGGCCCCAACAACAGCTCCAGGGGCCCAACCCCTGAGGCCCCAACACCAGCTCCAGGGGCCCAACCCCTGAGCGCCCGAACCATACCTCCAGGGGCCCAACCCCTGAGCACCCGAACCATAGCTCCAGGGGCCTAAATCCTGGGGCCCTAACACCAGCTCCAGGGGCCCAACCCCTGCGGGCCCCAACACCAGCTCCAGGGGCCCAACCCCAGAGCTCCTGAACCATAGCTCCAGGGGCCTAACCCCTGGGGGCCCCAACACCAGCTCCAGGGGCCCAACCGCTGAGCGCCCGAAAAATACCTCCAGTGGCCAAACAACTGGGGGCCACAACACGAGCTCCCGAGGCCCAACCCCTGAGCGCCCAAACATTACCTCCAGTGGCCTAACAACTGGAGGCCCCAGCATGAGCTCCCGAGGCCCAACCCCTGAGCGCCCGAACCATAGCTCCAGGGGCCTAACCCTTGGAGCCCCTCACCAGCTCCAGGGACCCAACTCCGTGGAACCCCAACACCAGCTCCAGGGGCCCAACCCCTGAGCGCCCGAACCATAGATCCAGGGGCCTAACCCCCGGGGGACCCAACCCCAGCTGCAGAGGCCCAACCCCTGGGGGCCCCAACACCAGCTTCAGGGGACCAACCCCAGAGCGCCCGAACCATAGCTCCAGGGGCCTAAGCCCCGGGGGCCCAAACCCCAGCTCCAGGCGCCCAACCCCTGGGGCCCTCGACCCCAGCTCCAGGGGCCCAACCCCTGAGCGCCCGAACCATAGCTCCAGGGGCCCAACTCCTGAGCGCCCGAACCATAGCTCTAGCGGCCTAACCCCTGGGGGCCCCAACCCCAGCTCCAGGGGCCCAACCCCTTAGGGCCCCAACACCAACTCCAGTGGCCCAACCCCTGAGCGCCCGAACCATAGCTCCAGGGACATAACCCCAGGGGGCCCCAACCCCAGCTCCAGGGGCCCAACCCCTGGGGGCAGAAACACCAGCTCCAGGAGCCCAACCCCTGTGTGCCCCAACACCAGCTCCAGGGGCCCAACCCCAGAACGCCCGAACCATAGCTCCAGGGTCCCAACCCCTGGGGGCCCCAACACCAGCTCTAGGTGCCCAAACCCTTAGCGCCTGAACCATAGTTCCAGGGGCATAACCCCTGGGGCACCAAAACCAGCTCCAGGGGCCCAACCCCTGGGGGCCAAAACACCAGCTCCAGGGGCCCAACCCCTGAGCGTCCGAGCAATACTTCAGGGGCCTCACCCCTGGGGGCACCAACACCAGCTCCAGGGGCCCAACCCCTGAACGCCTGTGCCATAGCTCCAGGGGCCTAATCCCTGGGGGCCCCAACCCATGCTCCAGGTGCCTAATCCCCGGGGGCCCCAACCCCAGCTCCAGGGGCCCAATCCCTTGGGCCCTCGACCCCAGCCCCAGGGGCCCAACCCCTGAGCGCCCGAACCATAGCTCCAGGGGCCCAACCCCTGAGCGCCCGAACCATAGCTCCAGGGGCCTAACCCTTGGAGCCCCTCACCAGCTCCAGGGACCCAACCCCGTGGGGCCCCAACACCAGCTCGAGGGGCCCAACCCCTGAGCACCCGAACCATAGATCCAGGGGCCTAACCCCCGGGGGACCCAACCCCAGCTGCAGAGGCCCAACCCCTGGGGGCCCCAACACCAGCTCCAGGGGCCCAACCCCAGAGCGCCCGAAACATAGCTCCAGGGGCCCAATCCCTGGGAGCCCCAACACCAGTTCCAGGGGCCCAACCCCTGAGCGCCCGAACCGTAGCTCCAGGGGCCTAGCCCCTGGGGCCCCAACACCAGCTCCAGGGGCCCAACCCCTGAGCGCCCGAACCATAGCTCCAGGGGCCTAACCCCTGGGGGCCCCAACACCAGCTTAAGGGCCCAATGCCTGAGCGCCCGAACAATACCTCCAGAGGCCTGACCCCCGGGGGCCCCAACCCTAGCTGCAGGGGCCCAACCCCTGGGGCCCTCGACCCCAACTCCAGGGGCCCAACCCCTGAGCGCCCGAACCATAGCTCCAGGGGCCTAACCCCTGGGGCCCCAACACTAGCTGCAGAGGCGCAGCCCCGGGGGCCCCAACCCCAGCTCCAGGGGCCCAACACCTGGGGACCCCACCACCAGCTCCAGGGGCCCAACCCCTGTGCGCCCGAACCATGGCTCCAGGGGCCCAACCCCTGAGCGCCCGAACCATAGCTCCAGGGGCCCAACCCCTGTGCGCCCGAACCATGGCTCCAGGGGCCCAACCCCTGAGCGCCCGAACCATAGCTTCAGGGGCCTAACTCCTGGGGCCCCAACAGCAGCTCCAGGGGCCCAACCCCTGGGGGCCCCGACACCAGCTCCAGGGGCCCAACCCCTGGGGGCAGAAACACCAGCTCCAGGAGCCCAACCCCTGGGTGCCCCAACACCAGCTCCAGGGGCCCAACCCCAGAGCGCCCGAACCATAGCTCCAGGGTCCCAACCCCTGGGGGCCCCAACACCAGCTCCAGGTGCCCAACCCTTTAGCGCCCGAACCATAGCTACAGGGGCATAACCCCTGGGGCACCAAAACCAGCTCCAGGGGCCCAACCCATGGGGGCCCCAACACCAGCTCCAGGGGCCCAACCCCTGAGCGCCCGAACCATACCTACAGGGGAGAAAACCCCTGGGGGCACCAAAACCAGCTCCAAGGGCCCAACCCCTGAGCGTCCGATCAATACCTCCAGGGGCCTAACCCCTGGGGGCCCCAACACCACCTCCAGGGGCCCAACCCCTGAGTGCCCAAAGCATAGCTCCAGGGGCCTAACCCCCGGGGGCACCAACCCCAGCTCCAGGGGCCCAACCCCTTGGGGCCCCAACACCAGCTCCAGGGGCCCACCCCCTGAGCGCCCGAGCCATAGCTCAAGGGGCCAAACCCCTGGCGGCCTAAATCCCAGCTCCAGGGGCCCAAACCCTGGGGGCCCCAACACCAGCTCCAGGGGCCCAACCCCAGAGCGCCCGAACCATAGCTCCAGGGGCCTAAGCCCTAGGGGCCCCAACCCCAGCTCCAGGGGCCCAAACCCTGGGGGCCCCAACACAAGCTCCAGACGCCCAACCCACGAGCGCCCGAACCATAGCTCTAGGGGCCTGACCCCAGGGAGCCCCAACCCCAGCTCCAGGGGTCCAAACCCTGGGGCCCTCGACCCCAGCTCCAGGGGCCTAACCCCTGAGCGCCCGAACCATAGCTCCAGGGGCCCAACCCCTGAGCGCCCGAACCATAGATCCAGTGGCCTAACCCCTTGGGCCCCAACACCAGCTCCAGGGGCCCAACCCCTAAGAGTCAGAACAATACCTCCAGGTGCCTAACCCCTGGGGGGCCCAACACCAGCTCCAGGGGCCCAACCCTTGAGCGCTCGAACCATAGCTAAAGGGGCCTAACCCGTGGAGGCTGCCACCCAAGCTACAAGGGCCCAAAACCTAAGCGCCCGAACCATAGCTCCAGGGGCCTAACCCCTGGGGGCCCCAACCCCAGCTCCAGGAGCCCAACCCCTGGGGTCCCCCAACACCAGCTCCAGGGGTCCAACCCCTGAGCGCCCGAACCATAGCTACAGGGGCCTAACCCCTAGGGGCCCCAACCCCTGCTCCAGGGGCCCAACCACTGGGGGCACTAACATCAGCTCCAGGGGCCCAACCCCTGAGCGCCTGAATCATAGCTCTAGGGGCCTGACCCCAGGGGTCCCCAACCCAAGCTCCAGGGGTCCAAACCCTGGAGCCCTCGACCCCAGCTCCAGGGGCCCAACCGCTGAGCGCCCGAACCATAGCTCCAGGGGCCCAACCCCTTAGCTCCCGAACCATAGCTCCAGTGGCCTAACCCCTTGGGCCCCAACACCAGCTCCAGGGGCCCAACCCCTAAGAGTCAGAACAATACCTCCAGGTGCCTAACCCCTGGGGGCCCCAACACCAGCTCCAGGGGCCCAACCTCTGCGGGCTCCAACACCAGCTCCAGGGGCCCAACCCCTGTGCGCCCAAACCATTCGTCCAGGAGCCCAACCCCTGAGCTACAGAACCATAGCTCCAGAAGCCTAACCCCTGGGGTCCCCAACCGCAGCTCCAGGGGCCCAGCCCCTGGGGGCCCCAACACCAGCTCCAGGGGCCCAACCCCTGAGCTCCCGAACCATAGCTCCAGGGGCCTAACCCCTGAGGCCCTAACAACAGCTCCAGGGGCCCAACCCCTGAGGCCCCAACACCAGCTCCAGGGCCCAACCCCTGTGCGCCCGAACCATTCGTCCAGGGGCCCAACCCCTGAGCACCCGAACCATAGCTCCAGGGGCCTAACCCCTGGGGCCCCAACACCAACTCCAGGGGCCCAACCCATGAGCGCCCGAACCATAGCTCCAGGGGCCTAACCCCTAGGGGACCCAACCACAGCTCCAGGGGCCAAACCCCTGGGGGCCCCACCACAAGCTCCACGGGCCAACCCCGTGAGCGCCCGAACCATAGCTCCAGGGGCCTAACCCCAGGGGCCCCCAGCCCCATCTCCAGGGGTCCAAACCGTGGGGCCCTCGACCACAGCTCCAGGGGCCCAACCGCTGAGCGCCCGAACCATAGCTCCAGGGTCTAACCCCAGGGGGCCCCAACCCCAGCTCCAGGGGCCCAACCCCTGGGGGACCCAACACCAGCTCAAGGGGCCCAACCCCTAAGCGCCCGAACCATAGCTCCAGGGACATAACCCGTGGGGGCCCCAACAACAGCTCCAAGGGCCCAACCCATGAGCGCCCGAACAATACCTTCAGGGACCTAACCCCTGGGGGCCCCAACACCAGCTCCAGGGGCCCAAACCCCTGAGCACCCGAACCATAGCTCCAGGGGCCTAACCCCCGGGGGTCCCAACCCCAGCTCCAGGGGCACAACCCCTGAGCCCCTGAACCATACTCCAGGTGCCCAGCCCCTGAGCGCCCGAACCATAGCTCGAGGGGCCTAACCACTGGGGCCCCAACACCAGCTCCAGGGGCCCAACCCCTGGGGGCCCCAACACCAGCTCCAGGGGCCCATCCCCTGAGCGCCCGAACCATAGCTCCGGGGCCTAACCCCTGGGGCCCCAACACCAGCTCCAGGGGCCCAACCCCTGAGCGCCCGAACCATAGCTCCTGGGGCCTAACCCCTGGGACCCCAACCCCAGCTCCAGGGCCCCAACGCCTGGGGGCCCCAACACCAGCTCCAGGGGGCCAACCCCAGAGCGTCCGAACCATAGTCCAGGGGTCCAACCCCTGGGAGCCCCAACACCAGTTCCAGGGGCCCAACCCCTGAGCTCCCGAACTATAGCTCCAGGAGCCTAACCCCTGGGGTCCCCAACCACAGCTCCAGGGGCCTAACCCCTGGGGGCCCCAACGCCAGCTCCAGGGGCCCAACCCCTAAGCTCCCGTACCATAGCTCCAGGGGCCTAACCCCTGGGGACCTAACAACAGCTCCAGGGGCCCAACCCCTGAGGCCCCAACACCAGCTCCAGGGGCCCAACCCCTGAGCGCTCGAACCATACCTCCAGGGGCCCAACCCCTGAGCACCCGAACCATAGCTCCAGGGGCCTAACCCCTGGGGCCCCAACACCATCTCCAGGGGCCCACTCCTGCGGGCCCCAACACCAGCTCCAGGGGCCCAACCCCTGAGCGCCCGAACCATAGCTCCACGGGCCTAACCCCTAGGGGAAGCAACCACAGCTCCCGGGGCCCAACCCCTTGGGGCCCCCACCACAAGCTCCACGGGCCCAACCCCGTGAGCGCCCGAACCATAGCTCCAGGGGCCTAACCCCAGAGGGCCCCAGCCGCAGCTCAAGGGGTCCAAAACCGTGGGGCCCTCGACCCCAGCTCCAGGGGCCCAACCCCTGAGCGCCCGAACCATAGCTCCACGGGCCCAACCCCTGAGCGCCCGAACCATAGCTCCAGGGGCCAATCCCCCGGGGGGCCCCAACGCCAGCTCCAGGGGCCCAACCCCTGGGGCCCCCAACCCCAGCTCGGGGGGTCCAAACCCTGGGCCCTTGACCCCAGCTCCAGGGGCCCAACCCCTGAGCACCCGAACCATAGCTCCAGGGGCCTAACCACCAGGGGCCCCAACCCCAGTTCCAGGGGCCAACCCCTGGGGCCCTCGACCCTAGCTCCAGGGGCCCAAACCCTGAGCGCCCGAACCATAGCCCCGGGACCTAACCCCTGGGGCCTCAACACCAGCTCCAGGGTCCCAACGCCTGTGGGCCCCTGCCCCAGCTCCAGGGGTCCAAACCCTGGAGCCCTTGACCTCAGCTCCAGGGGCCCAACCCCTGAGAACCCGAACCATAGCTCCAGGGGCCTAACCACCAGGGGCCCCAACCCCAGTTCCAGGGGCCAACCCTGGGGCCCTCGATCCCTAGCTCCAGGGGCCCAACCCCTGAGCGCCCGACACCATAGCTCCAGGGGCCTAACCCCCGGGACCCCAACCCCAGCTCCAGGGCCCCAAAGCCTGGGGGCCCCAACATCCACCTCAAGGGGCCCAACTCCAGGCGTCCGAACCATAGTCCAGGGGTCCAACCCCTGCGGGCTCCAAACACAAGCTACAGGGGCCCAACCCCTGAGCTCCCGAACCATAGCTCCGAGAGCCTAACCCCTGGGGTCTCCAAAACGCAGCTCCAGGGACCCAACCCCTGGGGGTCCCCAACACCAGCTCCAGGGGCCCAATCCCTGAGCTCCTGAACCATAGCTCCAGGGGGCCTAACCCCTGGGGGCCCCAACAACAGCTCCAGGGGCCCAATCCCCTGGGGCCCCAACACCAGCTCCAGGGGCCCAACCCCTGAGCGCCCGAACCATACTTCCAGGGGCCCAACCCCTAAGCGCCCGAACCATAGCTCCAGGGGCCTAAACCCTGGGGCCCAACACCAGCTCCAGGGGCCCAAACCCTGGGGCCCCAACACCAGCTCCAGGGGCCCAACCCCAGAGCTCCCGAACCATAGCTCCAGGGGCCTAACCCCGGGGGCCCCAACCCCAGCTTCAGGGGCCCAAACCCTGGTTGCCCCAACACCAGCTCCAGGGGCCCAACCCCTGAGCGCCCGAACCATAGCTCCAGGGGCCAAAACCCCTGGGGGCCCCAACACCAGCTCCAGGGGCCCAACCCGTGAGCGCCCGAACCATAGCTCCAGGGGCCTAACCCATGGGGGACCCACCACCAGCTCCAGGGGCCAAACCCCTGGGGGCCCCAACACCAGCTCCAAGGGCCCAACCCCTGAGCACCCGAACCATAGCTCCAGGGGCCTAACCCCTGGGGGCCCCAACACCAGCTCCAGGGGCCCAACCCTGGGGCCCCGAACAATAGCTCCAGGGGCCAAACCCCTGGAGGCCCAGCATAGCTCCAGAGGCCCAACCCCTGAGCGCCCGAACCATAGCTCCAGGGGCCAACCCTTGGAGCCCCTCACCAGCTCCAGGGGCCCAACCCCGGGGGCCCCAACACCAGCTCCAGGGCCCAACCCCTGAGGCCCGAACATAGATCCAGGGGCCTAACCCCCGGGGGACCCAACCCCAGCTGCAGGGGCCCAACCCCTGGGGGCCCCAACACCAGCTCCAGGGGACCAACCTGGAGCGCCCGAACCATAGCTCCAGGGCCCTAACCCCGGGGGCCCAACCCCAGCTCCAGGGGCCCAACCCTGGGGCCCCGACCCCAGCTCCAGGGGCCCAACCCCTGAGCGCCCGAAACCATAGCTCCAGGGGCCCACCCCTGGGCCCCCGAACCATAGCTCCAGGGGCCTAACCCCTGGGGGCCCCAACCCCAGCTCCAGGGGCCCAACCCCTGGGGGCCCCAACACCAACTCCAGGGGCCCAACCCCTGAGCGCCCGAACCATAGCTCCAGGGACATAACCCCAGGGGGCCCCAACCCCAGCTCCAGGGGCCCAACCCCTGGGGGCAGAAACACCAGCTCCAGGAGCCCAACCCCTGGGGCCCCAACACCAGCTCCAGGGGCCCAACCCCAGAGCGCCCGAACCATAGCTCCAGGGGCCCAACCCCTGGGGGCCCCAACAACAGCTCCAGGTGCCCAAACCCTGAGCGCCTGAACCATAGCTCCAGGGGCTAACCCCTGGGGCACCAAAACCAGCTCCAGGGCCCAACCCCTGGGGGCCAAAACACCAGCTCCAGGGGCCAACCCCTGAGCGCCCGAACCATAGCTCCAGGGGCCTAACCCCTGGGGGCACCAACACCAGCTCCAGGGGCCCAACCCCTGGGGGCCTGAACCATAGCTCCAGGGGCCTAACCCCTGGGGCCCCAACCCCAGCTCCAGGTGCGTAACCCCTGGGGGCCCCAACACCAGCTCCAGGGGCCCAACCCCTTAGGCCCCGACCCCAGCCCCAGGGGCCCAAACCCTGGGAGCGCCCGAACCATAGCTCCAGGGGCCCAACCCTGAGCGCCCGAACCATAGCTCCAGGGGCCTAAACCCTTGGAGCCACTCACAGCTCCAGGGGACCCAACCCCGTGGGGCCCCAACACCAGCTCCAGGGGCCCAACCCCTGAGCGCCCGAAACATAGCTCCAGGGGCCCAATCCCTGGGAGCCCCAACACCAGCTCCAGGGGCCCAACCCCTGAGGCCCCGAACCCAAGCTCCAGGGGCCCAACCCCTGGGGCCCCAACCACTAGCTGCAGGGGCCCAACCCTGGGGGCCCCAACCCCAGCTCCAGGGGCCCAACCCCTGGGGGCCCCAACACCAGCTCCAGGGGCCCAACCCCTGGGGGTCCCAAAACTAGCTCCAGGGGCCCAACCCCTGGGGGCCGAACCCAGCTCCAGGGGCCCAACCCCTGGGGGCCCCAACACCAGCTCCAGGGGCCCAACCCCTGGGGGCCCGAACCATAGCTCCAGGGGCCCAACCCCTGGGTCCCCAACACCAGCTACAGAGGCCCAACCCCTGGGGGCCCAACACCAGCTCCAGGGGCCCAACCCCTGGGGGCCCCAACACCAGCTCCAGGGACCCAACCCCTGGGGGGCCCGAACCATAGCTCCAGGGCCCAACCCCTGGGGGCCCGAACCATAGCTCCAGGGGCCCAACCCCTGGGGGCCCCAACCAACACCTCTCCAGGGGCCCAACCCCTGGGGGCCCCAACACCAGCTCCAGGGGCCCGACCCCTGGGGGCCCGAACCATAGCTCCAGGGCCCAACCCCTGGGGGCCCCAACACAGCTCCATGGCCCAACCCCGGGGGCCCAACCATAGCTCCAGGGCCCAACCCTTCGGGCCCAACACCAGCTCCAGGGGCCCAACCCCTGGGGTCCCGAACCATAGCTCCAGGGGCCCAACCCCTGGGGGCCCGAACCATAGCTCCAGGGGCCCAACCCCTGTGGACCCCAACACCAGCTCCAGGGGCCCAACCCCTGGGGGCCCCAACACCAGCTCCAGGGGCCCAAACCCTGGGGGCCCGAACCATAGCTCCAGGGGCCCAACCCCTGGGGGCCCCAACAAAGCTCCAGGGGCCCAAACCCTGGGGGCCCGAACCATAGCTCCAGGGGCCCAACCCCTAGGGGCCCCAACACCAGCTCCAGGGGCCCAACCCCTGGGGCCCCAACACCAGCTCCAGGGCCCAACCCCTGGGGGCCCCAACACCAGCTCCAGGGGCCAAACCCCGGGGGCCCGAACCATAGCTCCAGGGGCCCAACCCCTGGGGGCCCGAACCATAGCTCCAGGGGCCCAACCCCTGGGGGCCCCAACACCAGCTCCAGGGTCCCAACCCCTGGGGGCCCCAACACCAGCTCCAGGGGCCCAACCCCTGGGGGCCCGAATCATAGCTCAGGGACCCAACCCCTGGGGGCCCCAACACCAGCTCCAGGGGCCCAACCCCTGGGGGCCCCAACACCAGCTCCAGGGGCCCAACCCCTGGGGGCCCGAACCATAGCTCCAGGGGCTCAACCCCTGGGGGCCCGAACCATAGCTCCAGGGGCCCAACCCCTGGGGGCCCCAACACCAGCTCCAGGGGCCCAACCCCTGGGGGCCCCAAACACCAGCTCCAGGGGCCCAACCCCTGGGGCCCCAACACCAGCTCCAGGGGCCCAACCCCTGGGGGCCCGAACCACAGCTCCAGGGGCCCAACCCCTGGGGGCCCCAACACCAGCTCCAGGGGCCCAAACCCTGGGGGCCCGAACCATAGCTCCAGGGGCCCAACCCTGGGAGCCCGAAACATAGCTCCAGGGGCCCAACCCCTGGGGCCCCCAACACCAGCTCCAGGGGCCCAACCCCTGGGGGCCCGACCCATAGCTCCAGGGGCCCATCCCCTGGGGGCCCCAACACCAGCTCCAGGGGCCCAACCCCTGGGGGCCCGAACCATAGCTCCAGGGGCCCAACCCCTGGGGGCCCGAACCATAGCTCCAGGGGCCCAACCCCTGGGGGCCCCAACACCAGCTCCAGGGGCCCAACAACTGGGGGCCCCAACACCAGCTCCAGGGGCCCAACCCCTGGGGGCCCCAACACCAGCTCCAGGGGCCCAACCCCTGGGGACCCGAACCATAGCTCCAGGGGCCCAACCCCTGGGGCCCCAACACCAGCTCCAGGGGCCCAACCCCTGGGGGCCCGAACCATAGCTCCAGGGGCCCAACCCCTGGGGGCCTGAATCATAGCTCCAGGGGCCCAACCCCTGGGGGCCCCAACACCAGCTCCAGGGGCCCAACCCTGGCGGCCTGAATCATAGCTCCAGGGGCCCAACCCTGGGGGCCCAAACACAAGCTCCAGGGGCCCAACCCCTGGGGCCCGAACCATAGCTCCAGGGGCCCAACCCCTGGGGGCCCAACACCAGCTCCAGGGGCCCAACCCCTGGGGGTCCGAACCATAGCTCCAGGGGCCCAACCCCTGGGAACCCCAAAACCAGCTCCAGGGGCCAACCCCTGGGGGCCCCAACACCAGCTCCAGGGGCCCAACCCCTAGGGGCCCGAACCTTAGCTCCAGGGGCCCAACCCCTGGGGGCCCCAACACCAGCTCCAGGGGCCCAACCCCTGGGGGTCCAAACCATAGCTCCAGGGGCCAACCCCTGGGCTCCCCAACACCAGCTCCAGGGGCCCAACCCCTGGGGGCCCCAACACCAGCTCCAGGGGCCCAACCCCTGGGGCCCGAACCATAGCTCCAGGGGCCCAACCCCTGGGGGCCCCAACACCAGCTCCAGGGGCCCAACCCCTGGGGGCCCGAACCATAGCTCCAGGGGCCCAACCCCTGGGGGCCCCAACACCAGCTCCAGGGGCCAAACCCTGGTGGCCCG
This sequence comes from Gopherus flavomarginatus, assembly GCF_025201925.1. Classification (NCBI taxonomy): domain Eukaryota; kingdom Metazoa; phylum Chordata; order Testudines; family Testudinidae; genus Gopherus; species Gopherus flavomarginatus. The sequence goes on along the minus strand of NW_026114697.1, from coordinate 9,592 downwards.
AACCATAGCTCCAGGGGCCCAACCCCTGGGGGCCCCAACACCAGCTCCAGGGGCCCAACCCCTGGGGGCCGGAACCATAGCTCCAGGGGCCCAACCCCTGGGGGCCCGAACCATAGCTCCAGGGGCCCAACCCCTCGGGGCCCGAACCATAGCTCCAGGGCCCAACCCCTAGGGGCCCAAACACCAGCTCCAGGGGCCCAACCCCTGGGGGGCCCAACACCAGCTCCAGTGGCCCAAACCCTGGGGGCCCGAACCATAGCTCCAGGGGCCCAACCCCTGGGGGCCCCACCACCAGCTCCAGTTGCCCAACCCCTGGGGGCCCCAACACCAGCTCCAGGGGCCCAACCCCTGGGGGCTCGAACCATAGCTCCAGGGGCCCAATCCCTGGGGGCCCGAACCATAGCTCCAGGGGCCAACCCCTGGGGGCCCGAACCATAGCTCCAGGGGCCCAGTCCTGGGGGCCCCAACACCAGCTCCAGGGACCAACCCCTGGGGGCCCCAACACCAGCTCCAGGGGCCCAACCCCTGGGGGCCCCAACCATAGCTCCAGGGGCCCAACCCCTGGGGGCCCCAACAAGAGCTCCAGGGGCCCAACCCCTGGGGCCCGAACCATAGCTCCAGGGGCCCAACCCCTGGGGGCCCGTACCATAGCTCCAGGGGCCCAACCCCTGGGGGCCCAACACCAGCTCCAGGGGCCCAACCCCTGGGGGCCCGAACCAGAGCTCCAGGGGCCCAACCCCTGGGGGGCCCAACACCAGCTCCAGGGGCCCAACCCCTGGGGCCCCCAACACCAGCTCCAGGGGCCCAACCCCTGGGGTCCCAACGGGGCCAACTCCTGGGGGCCCGAACCATAGCTCCAGGGGCCCAACCCCTGGGGGCCCCAACACCAGCTCCAGGGGCCAACCCCTGGGGGCCCGAACCATAGCTCCAGGGGCCCAACCCCTGGGGGCCCAACACCAGCTCCAGGGGCCCAAACCCTTGGGGCCCCAACACCAGCTCCAGGGGCCAAACCCCTGGGGGCCCGAACCATAGCTCCAGGGGCCCAACCCCTGGGGGCCCCAACACCAGCTCCAGGGGCCCAACCCCTGGGGGCCCCAACACCAGCTCCAGGGGCCAAGCCCTGGGGGCCCGAACCATAGCTCCAGGGGCCCAACCCCTGGGGGCCCCAACACCAGCTCCAGGGGCCAAACCCTGGGGGCCCGAACCATAGCTCCAGGGCCCAACCCCGGGGGCCCCAACACCAGCTCCAGGGGCCCAACCCCTGGGGGCCGGAACATAGCTCCAGGGGCCCAACCCCTGGGGGCCCCAACACCAGCTCCAGGGGCCCAACCCCTGGGGGCCCGAACCATAGCTCCAGGGGCCCAAACCCTGGGGTCCCAAACACCAGCTCCAGGGGCCCAACCCCTGGGGCCCCAACACCAGCTCCAGTGCCCCAAACCCTGGGGGCCCGAACCATAGCTCCAGGGGCCCAACCCCTGGGGGCCCCAACACAGCTCCAGGGCCCAACCCCTGGGGGCCCCAACACCAGCTCCAGGGGCCCAAACCCTGGGGGCCCGAACCATAGCTCCAGGGGCCCAACCCCTGGGGGCCCGAACCACAGCTCCAGGGGCCCAACCCCTGGGGGCCGAACCATAGCTCCAGGGGCCCACCCCTGGGGGCCTCAACACCAGCTCCAGGGGCCCAACCCCTGCGGGCCCCAACACCAGCTCCAGGGGCCCAACCCCTGGGGGCCCGAACCATAGCTCCAGGGGCCCAAACCCTGGGGGCCCCAACACCAGCTCCAGGGGCCCAACCCCTGGGGGCCCCAACACCAGCTCCAGGGGCCCAAACCCTGGGGGTCCCGAACCATAGCTCCAGGGGCCCAACCCCTGGGGTCCCCAACACCAGCTCCAGGGGCCCAACCCCTGGGGGCCTAAACCATAACTCCAGGGGCCCAACCCCTGGGTGACCCAACACCAGCTCCAGGGGCCCAACCCCTGGGGGCCCGAACCATAGCTCCAGGGGCCCAACCCCTGGGGGCCCGAACCATAGCTCCAGGGGCCTAACCCTGGGGGCCCAACACCAGCCCCAGGGCCCAACCCCTGGGGCCCGAACCATAGCTCCAGGGGCCCAACCCCTGGGGGCCCGAAACCATAGCTCCAGGGGCCTAACCCCTGGGGGCCCCAACACCAGCTCCAGGGGCCCAAACCCTGGGGGCCGAACCATAGCTCCAGGGGCCCAAACCCTGGGGGCCCCAACACCAGCTCCAGGGGCCCAACCCCTTGGGGCTCAAACACCAGCTCCAGGGGCCCAACCCCTGGGGGCCCGAACCCTAGCTGCAGGGGCCCAACCCTGGGGGCCCCAACACCAGCTCCAGGGGCCCAACCCCTGGGGGCCCGAACCATAGCTCCAGGGGCCCAAACCCTGGGGGCCCGAACCATAGCTCCAGGGGCCCAACCCCTGGGGCCCCAACACCAGCTCCAGGGGCCCAACCCTGTGGCCCCAACACCAGCTCAGGGGCCTAACCCCTGGGGGCCCGAACCATAGCTCAGGGGCCCAACCCTGGGGGCCCCAACCACTAGCTCCAGGGGATCAACCCTGGTGGGCCCGAACCATAGCTCCAGGGGCCCAACCCCTGGGGGCCGAACCATAGCTCCAGGGCCCAACCCCTGGGGGCACCAAGCACCTAGCTCCAGGGCCCAACCCCTGGGGGCCCGAACCATAGCTCCAGGGGCCCAACCCCTGGGGGCCCCAACACCTACTTCCAGGGGCCCAACCCCTGGGGGCCCGAACCATAGCTCCAGGGGTCCCAACCCCTGGGGCCCCCGAACCCAGCTCCAGGGGCCTCAAACCCCTGGGGGCCCCAACACCAGCGTCCAGGGGCCCCAACCCCTGGGGCCCGAACCAGAGCTCCAGGGGCCCAACCCTGGGGGCCCCAACACCAGCTCCAGGGGCCCAACCCCTGGGGAGCCCGAACCATAGCTCCAGGGGCCCAACCCCTGGGGGCCGAACACCAGCTCCAGGGGCCCAAACTGGGGGCCCGAACCATAGCTCCAGGGTCCCAACCACTGGGGGCTCCAACACCAGCTCCAGGGGCCCAAACCCTGGGGGCCCGAACCATAGCTCCAGGGGCCCAAACCCTGGGGGCCCCAACACCAGCTCCAGGGGCCCTACCCCTGGGGGCCCCAAACACCAGCTCCAGGGGCCCAACCCCTGGGGGCCCGAACCCTAGCTCCAGGGGCCCAACCCTGGGGGCCCCAACACCAGCTCCAGGGGCCCAACCCCTGGGGGCCCGAACCATAGCTCCAGGGGCCCAAACCCTGGGGCCCGAACCATAGCTCCAGGGGCCCAAACCCTGGGTGCCACAAAACCAGCTCCAGGGGCCCAACCCCGGGGCCCCAACACCAGCTCCAGGGGCCCAACCCCTGGGGGCCCCAACACCAGCTCCAGGGGCCCAACCCCTGTGGGCCCGAACCATAGCTCCAGGGGCCCAACCCCTGGGGGGCCCGAACCATAGCTCCAGGGGCCCAACCCTGGGGGCCCAAACCACCAGCTCCATGGGCCCAACCCCTGGGGGCCCGAACCATAGCCCAAGGGGCCAAACCCTGGGGGCCCAAACACCAGCTCCAGGGCCCAAATCCTGGGGGCCCCGAACCATAGCTCCAGGGGCCCAACCCTGAGGGCCCCAACACATAGCTCCAGGGGCCAAACCCCTGGGGGCCCCAACACCAGTTCCAGGGGCCCAACCCCTGGGGGCCTGAACCACAGCTCCAGGGGCCCAATCCCTGGGGCCCCAACACCAGCTCCAGGGGCCCAACCCCTGGGAGCCCCAACACCAGCTCCAGGGCCCAACCCCTGGGGGCCCGAACCATAGCTCCAGGGGCCCAACCCCTGGGGGCCCCAACACCAGCTCCAGGGGCCCAACACTGGGGGCCCGAACCCAGCTCCAGGGGCCCAACCCCTGGGGGCCCCAACACCAGCTCCAGGGGCCCAACCCCTGGGGGCCCGAACCATAGTTCCAGGGCCCAAACCCTGGGGGCCCGAACCATAGCTCCAGGGGCCCAACCCCTGGGGGCCCCAACACCAGCTCCAGGGGCCCAAACGCCTGTGGGCCCCAACACCAGCTCCAGGGGCCCAACCCCTGGGGACCCAACACCAGCTCCAGGGGCCCAAACCCCTGGGGGCCCGAACCATAGCTCCAGGGGCCCAACCCTTGGGAGCCCGAACATAGCTCCAGGGGCCCAACCCCTGGGGGCCCCAACACCAGCTCCAGGGGCCCAACCCCTGGGGGCCCGAACCATAGCTCCAGGGGCCCAACCCCTGGGGGCCCCAACACCAGCTCCAGGGGCCCAACCCCTGGGGGCCCGAACCATAGCTCCAGGGGCCCAACCCCTGGGAGCCCGAACCATAGCTCCAGGGGCCCAACCCCTGGGGGCCCCAACACCAGCTCCAGGGGCCCAACCCCTGGGGGCCCAAACCATAGCTCCAGGGGCCCAACCCCTGGGGGCCCCAACACCAGCTCCAGGGGCCCAAACCCTGGGGGACCGAACCATAGCTCCAGGGGCCCAACCCCTTGGGGCCCCAACACCAGCTCCAGGGGCCCAACCCCTGGGGGCCCGAACCATAGCTCCAGGGGCCCAACCCCTGGGGGCCCCAACACCAGCTCCAGGGGCCCAACCCCTGGGGGCCCCAACACCAACTCCAGGGGCCCAACCCCTGGGGGCCCGAACCATAGCTCCAGGGGCCCAACCCCTGGGGGCCCCAACACCAGCTCCAGGGGCCCAACCCCTGGGGGCCCGAACCATAGCTCCAGGGGCCCAAACCCTAGGGGCCCGAACACCAGCTCCAGGGGCCCAACCCCTGGAGGCCCGAACCATAGCTCCAGGGGACCAACCCCTGGGGGCCCGAACCATAGCTCCAGGGGCCCAACCCTTGGGGGCCCCAACATCAGCTCCAGGGGCTCAACCCCTGGGGGCCCCAACACCAGCTCCAGGGGCCCAACCCCTGGGGGCCCGAACACTAGCTCCAGGGGCCCAAGCCCCTGGGGGCCCTAACCATAGCTCCAGGGGGCCAAACCCTTTGGGCCCGAACACCAGCTCCAGGGGCCAAACCCTGGTGGCCCGAACCATAGCTCCAGGGGCCAACCCCTAGGGGCCCAACACCAGCTCCAGGGGCCCAACCCGGGGGCCCCAAACACCAGCTCCAGGGGCCCAACCCCTGGGGGCCCCAACACCAGCTCCAGGGGCCAAACCCTGGGGGCCCGAACCATAGGTCCACGGGCCCAACCCCTGGGGGCCCGTACCATAGCTCCAGGGGCCCAACCCTGGGGGCCCAACACCAGCTCCAGGGGCCCAACCCCTGGGGGCCCCACACCACTCTAGGGGCCCAACCCCTGGGGGCCCGAACATAGCTCCAGGGCCCCAACCCCTGGGGGCCCCAACACCAGCTCCAGGGGCCCAAACCCTGGGGGGCCCCAACACCAGCTCCAGGGGCCTAACCCCTGGGGGCCCGAACCATAGCTCCAGGGGCCCAACCCCGGGGGCCCGAACCCATAGCTCCACGGGGCCCAAACCCCTGGGGCGCCAACACCAGCTCCAGGGGCCAACCCCTGGGGACCCAAACCATGCTCCAGGGCCCAACCCCCTGGGGGCCCGAACCATAGCTCAGGGGACCCAAACCCTGGGGGCCCCAACACCATGCTCCAGGGGACCAAACCCCTGAGGGCCCGAACCATAGCTTCCAGGGGCCCAATCACATGAGGGGCCCAACACGAGCTCCTAGGGGCCCAACCCCTGGGGCCCCAACCACTAGCTTCCAGGGGGCCCAAACCCATGGGGGCCCAGGAACACCAGCTTCAATGGGCCCAACCCCTGCTGGGGGCCACGCGACCATAGCCTCCAGGGGTCCCAGCCCCTGGGGGGCCCCAAACATCCGAGCTCCAGGGGCCAAACTCCCTGGGGCCCGAACCATAGCTTCCATGGGCCCAACCCATGGGGGCCCCGAACATCCAGCTCCAGGGGGCCCAAACCCCTAGGGGACCACCAACACCAGAAGCTCCAGGGGTCCCAATCCACTGGGGGCTCCCGAACATAGCTCCAGGGGCCCAAATCTGGGGGCCCCAACACCAGCTCCAGGGGCCCAACCCCTGGGGGCCCGAACCATAGCTCCAGGGGCCCAACCCCTGGGGGCCCGAACCATAGCCCCAGGGGCGCAACAACTGCGGCCGACACCAGCTCCAGGGGCCCAACCCCTGGGGGCCCCAATACCAGCTCCAGGTGCCCAACCCCTGGGGACCCGAACCATAGCTCCAGGGGCCCAACCCCTTGGGGCCCCAACAGCAGCTCCAGGGGCCCAACCCCTGGGGGCCCGAACACCAGCTCCAGGGCCCAACCCCTGGGGGCCCGAACCATAGCTCCAGGGCGCCAACCCCTGGGGGCCCCAACACCAGCTCCAGGGGCCCAACCCCTGGGGGCCCGAACCATAGCTCCAGGGGCCCAACCCCTGGGGGCCCCAACACCAGCTCCAGGGGCCCAACCCCTGGGGCCCGAACCATAGCTCCAGGGGCCAAACCCCTGGGGGCCCCAACACCAGCTCCAAGGGCCCAACCCCTGGGGGCCCGAACCATAGCTCCGGGGCCCAACCCCTGGGGGGCCCCAACACATAGCTCCAGGGGCCCAACCCTGGTAGCCAAACCATAGCTCCTAGGGGCCCAACCCCTGGGGGCCCCAACACCTAGTCCAGGGGCCCAACCCCTGGGGGCCCGAACCATAGCTCTAGGGGCCCAACCCCTGGGGGCCCCAACACCAGCTCCAGGGGCCCAACCCCTGGGGGCCCGAACCATAGCTCCAGGGGCCCAAACCCTGGGGGAACCAACATAAGCTCCAGGGGCCCAACCCCTGGGGGCCGGAACCATAGCTCCAGGGGCCCAACCCCTGGGGGCCCCAACACCAGCTCCAGGTGCCCAACCCATGGGGGCCCGAACCATAGCTCCAGGGACCCAACCCCTGGAGGCCCCAACACCTGCTCCAGGGGGACCAAACCCCTGGGGGTCCGGACCATAGCTCCAGGGGCCCAACCCCTGGGGGCCCAACACCAGCTCCAGGGGCCCAACCCCTGGGGGCCCCAACACCAGCTAAAGGGGCCCAACCCCTGGGGGCTCGAAACATAGCTCCAGGGGCCCAAACCCTGGGGGCCCGAACCATAGCTCCAGGGGCCCAAACCCTGGGGGCCCCAACACCACCTCCAGGGGCCCAACCCCGGGGGCCACCAACACCAGCTCCAGGGGCCCAACCCCTGGGGGCCCGAACCATAGCTCCAGGGCCCAACCCCTGGGGGCCCCAACACCAGCTCCAGGGGCCCAACCCCTGGGGGCCCGAACCATAGCTCCAGGGGCCCAACCCCTGGGGGCCCGTACCCATAGGTCCAGGGGCCCAACCCCTGGGGGCCCAACACCAGCTCCAAGGGCCCAAACCCTGGGGGCCCAGAACCATAGCTCCAGGGGCCCAAACCCTGGGGGACCCAGCACCAGCTCCAGGGGCCCAACCCCTGGGGCCCCCAACACCAGCTCCAGGGGCCCAACCCCGGGGGGTCCCAACACCAGCTCCAGGGCCCAAACTCCTGGGGGCCCAAACCATAGCTCAGGGGCCCAACCCCTGGGGCTCCCAACACCAGCTCCAGGGGCCCAACCCCCTGGGGCCCGAACCATAGCTCCAGGGGCCCAACCCCTGGGGGCCCCAACACCAGCTCCAGGGGCCCAACCCCTGGGGGCCCGAACCATAGCTCCAGGGGCCCAACCCCTGGGGGCCCAAACACAGCTACAGGGGCCCAAACCCGGGGGGCCCCAACACCAGCTCCAGGGGCCCAACCCCTGGGGGCCCGAACCATAGCTCCAGGGCCCAACCCCTGGGGGCCCGAACCATAGCTCCAGGGCCCAAACCCTGGGGCCCCAACACCCGCTCAGGGGCCCAACCCCTGGGGCCTGAACCATAGCTCAAGGGGCCCAACCCCTGGGGGCCCCAACACCAGCTCCAGGGGCCCAACCCCTGGGGCCGAACCATAGCTCCAGGGGCCCAACCCCTGGGGGCCCAAACCATAGCTCCAGGGGCCCAACCCCTGGGGGCCCCAACACCAGCTCCAGGGGCCCAACCCTCGGGGCCCGAGCCCCGAACCATAGCTCCAGGGGCTCAACCCCTGGGAGCCCGAACATAGCTCCAGCGGCCCAACAATGGGGGCCCCAACACCAGCTCCAGGGGCCCAAACCTGGGAGACCCAACACCAGCTCTAGGGGCCCAAACCCCTGGGGGCCCAAACACCAGCTCCAGGGGCCCAACCCCTGGCCGCCCGAACCATAGGTCCAGGGGCCCAACCCCTGGGGGCCCGAACCAGCTCCAGGGGCCCAACCCCTGGGGGCCCCAACACCAGCTCCAGGGGCCCAACCCCTGGGGGCCCCAACACCAGCTCTAGGGGCCCAACCCCTGGGGGGCCGGAACCCAGCTCCAGGGCCCAACCCTTGGGGCCCCAACACCAGCTCCAGGGGCCCAACCCCTGGGGGCCCGAACCATAGCTCCAGGGGCCCAACCCCTCGGGGCCCGAACCATCGCTCCAGGGGCCCAACCCCTGGGGTCGCCAACACCAGCTTCAGGGGCCCAACGCCTGTGGCCCCAACACCAGCTCCAGGGGCCCAACCCCTTGGAGCCCGAACCATAGCTCCAGAGGCCCAACCCCTGGGGGCTCCAACGCTAGCTCCAGGGGCCCAAACCTGGGGTAGCGACACCATAGCTCATGGGCCCAAACCCTGGGGGCCCCAACACCAGCTCCAGGGGCCCAACCACTGGGGGTCCCAACGCCAGCTCCAGTTTCCAACCCCTGGGGGCCCGAACTATAGCTCCAGGGGCCCAACCCCTGGGGGCCCGAACCATAGCTCCATGGGCCAACCCCTGGGGGCCCCAACACCAGCTCCAGGGGCCCAAACCCTGGGGGCCCAAACCATAGCTCCAGGGGCCCAACCCCTGGGGGCCCCAACACCAGCTCCAGGGGCCCTACGCCTGGGGGCCCCAACACCAGCTCCAGGGGCCCAACCCCTGGGGGGCCCAACCATAGCTCCAGGGGCCCAACCCTGGGGGCCCCAACACCAGCTCCAGGGGCCCAACCCCTGGGGGACCGAACCATAGCTCCAGGGGCCCCAACCCCTGGGGGCCCTAAACACCAGCTCCAGGGCCCAACCCCTCGCGGCCCGAACCATAGCTCCAAGGGCCCCAACCCTTAGGGCCCCAACACCAGCTCCAGGGGCCCAACCCCTGGGGCCCCAACACCAGGTCCAGAGGCCCAAACCCTGGGGGCCCGACCCCCATAGCTCCAGGGGCCCAACCCCTGGGGGGCCCAACCACCAGCTCCAGGGGCCCAACCCTGGGGGCCCCCCAACACCAGCTCCAGGGGCCCAACCCCTGGGGGCCCCAACACCAGCTCCAGGGGCCCAACCCCTGGGGCCCGAACCATAGCTCCAGGGGCCCAACCCCTGGGGGCCCGAACCATAGCTCCCGGGGCCCAATCCCTGGGGGCCAACACCAGCTCTAGGGGCCCAACCCCTGGGGGGCCCCGAACCATAGCTCCAGGG